>NW_026251848.1:0-51038 GCF_025024155.1 Gamsiella multidivaricata
TATGCATGACCAGTGCATTAAACTGCTGTGTCTTCTTAGGCATGGTGTCCAGAATTTTTTCGATGCCACTGTCGCCCGTTGCCACGTCTGATCCTGCTGGTGTTGCTACTGAACCTCCCTTGGTTTTCTTTTTTTGCAACTGCTCCTGCTGTCGCTTGAGAAGCGGGTATGGAAGAACTTGGACCTGTTTGTACTCGTCATAGATCTTTGACTGTAGCTTGACGCGTTGACTGGGAACCGATACACAATCATAAATAGTTAGCAAACCAGACCTGACAAGTAGATTGACTCCTTAGCGATTCGTTGGTTTGACCCCATACCTTGCTTGCTCCTCTAATGGTGCGGCATACAAGTTTTCCTGGTCTTCGGCAAAAAGCTCCCTCGTCCTCTTGACGGACCGCTGCAAAATCGCCTTTACAGAAGTGGAGTCGTTCTGGATGTGATTGGATTCCTCAGAGGTAGATTCAACAGCAACCTCGGGGACGGCTCCTTCCATGACAACATCATGAGTATCGGTGCCCTTGTTGGCCTTTGCCCTCGAAGCTCTCTTTGGCGGCATCGTTCGGTAGTCGAGGGTGAGATGTGTCCGTGGTGAACTGAGGAACGACTGTGAGGGGGATAGATTCAGATCTTTTGTGCCCAAATTGATTGGGTGCTGCCTACGTCACTCGGGGCGGCTAACGAACAAGAAACGCAAAGCTGAATGCGACACCGACAGATCACACAACCGCCATGGCACAGCAGCAGAAGATTGAACTCCAGGACCTGGACTTGTCACAGCTCGTGGAAGTCAAGAAGCAGTTAGAAGAAGTAAGCGCACCACATCAGTTGGGCTGTAGAAGACCCTTCGCCATCTGAACTAAAGAGCGTGGCATACAAGGTCCCTTATTAGGACGACAATGCTGCGTTCTTCGGCCTATCATCGTTGTAGCGGGAGCTGGTGCAGCGTGCTAGAATGGCGCTGGGACGAACGAGCAGAAGGATCTAACACTTTGGCTCCACCCTCGGCTGCCGATTTTTTATTCGTATGCTTCATTTTCATTCAGGAACTCTCGCACTTGACGTCCTCGTTCAGTCAGTTGAAGCAAGCCCAAAATCGCTTCGCGGACTGCATCGAGAGCTGCAAAGCCGTCAATGCTGCCAATAACGACAAGACAATCCTCGTTCCTCTCACAAGCTCGCTTTACGTCCCTGGAAAACTGGCGAATGTCGAGAAGGTCGTTGTGGACATTGGAACTGGATATTATGTGGAGAAGGTAACGTGGACCTCCCACTGCCATGCAATCGAAGTTGAGTATTACTGGACAACTTTTTGCTGACATTCCCAATTGTATCCATCCATTTATTTATTTATTTCCTTATAGACCACCGAGGATGCTATCAAATTTTACAATGGCAAGGTTGATTTTGTAAAAGAGAACTTGGAGAAGATCCAGGCAACCGTGGCAACAAAGCAAAACAACTTGAGATGTAAGTTACTCAGCTAGAGTCATTTGGATACGTCCAGTTGATGGTATTTTTCCATTCGCAGATTACTGACCATATCTCTCTTCTGGCTATCATCTTAGCATTGGTGGATGTTATGCAGTACAAGGTACAGATGCAGCAGCAGGAGCAAAAGGCAGCAACAAAGGCATAAGGATCAAAATAAAGAATCGTCGGAAACGAAATCATATGCGTTGCATATATTTCAATGGGAAGAAAGGATATATTGACGACTACTTTGGACTGAAAGTGGTTCTGAGGGATGTGCTTTCAGTGTAGCAAACATCGAAAATATTCACAGGTGATAGGAACGATAAGAAAAACATTTGTTCGGGACGATCGGATCAAACCAGAGCTGGAGTATATTGGCATTAACAGACAGACGAGCAAAGCACTTTGATTTTTATGCCAACTGCTGTGTTTATTTGCGTAGCACAGGCTAATATTCCACGAGCGAAAGAGAAGAAGCAGACGGTGCATGGTTGCACGTTGAACGGCGTACAAGTGTACAAACCAGTGAGCCGTCGCTGCTTGCTCCACCCGACGATACGCCAATACATGCCTGGAGCCCTTTATCTTTATCCTTGTCTCCGTTCCTCATCTCCGTTCCTTCATCTCATCGACATTTCTTTCCTCATTCCTTCCTAACCCCCACCTAAGAAACCAAAAAAAAAAAAACATCTCCTTAAATGACTATTTCTATCAAGCAAGAGCCTACGAACGTTAAGGTCAAAGTTTCTGGGTCTCAAGTGCCTGCGGATGTTGCCTACAAGCCAGTGAAGCGGACGGTTGCCCATCCGCACCCGTACCTCCGTGGCAACTTTTATCCGGTCTTTGAGGAAACCATCGGAGACGATGGTATCGAATGTGAAGTCGTGGGAGTGATCCCTGAGTCTCTGCGTGGCTCACAGTACATCCGAACTGGACCCAACTCAGTCCGCATCCCTGAGGACACAGATGTCCATCATTTCTTTGATGGCGATGGTAGGCTTTCTTGCTCGGCAATTGATTGCCGATTCAGGCGAAATGAAAAATGAGGGGAATGACAGTCTAATATGAATCTGACTTGTAATACGTAGGAATGCTTCACGGCGTGTATTTTGATCCAGGTACTGAGATTGAGGAAGCAAACAAGATGCCTATCCAAGCCAGGTACATGAACCGCTACGTCCGCACCGATGTCTTCCGCAAGACCAACAAACACGGGCACATCATGTTCTCACTTGGCCTGGTCATGAACAGTGGCCAGGCGACGTTCAAAATCCTCAAAGAAATGATTTGGATGTCCATTAAGGGCGCCATATACGGATTGACCAACATCGCGAACGGAAACACTGCACTTACGTTCATTAACAACCGGCTGCTGGCATTGAACGAGGCCGGCACGCCTTTCGAGACCAAAGTGCCGAGCTTGGATACCGTCGGCGACTATTATTTCGAGGATGATGGACATAAGAGACGCAAGGTGTGGGTTCCCAACACCGAGGCCTGCACCGCTCACCCTAAGGTAACAAGAGAGGACACTGCCCTGAACCCTGAACCCAAAATGCGCTTAAAGAAAATTAATCGCTCAGCATTTATTTGTTCGTCTCCTAGATCGATCCAAAGACTGGCGAGACCATATTCTTCTCCTGGCACATCCCCAAACCATTTGTGAAATATTCTGTAATCTCTGCAGACGGCAAGCGGAGCGTCTGGGAGGAAACCATTCCCGGTTTCACCAAACCATGCATGATGCACGACTTTGCCATTACATCCACATATTCCATGTAAGTTGGGCACTCGCAATCGAATACAGACGGAGAGTTGACAGGATCGATATGTACAAAAGCAGATTGCTAATCGTATTGCATTTCAGTATGCTCAAGCTGCCAGTCTTCTCTGACCCAGTCAAGAACATCAAGCAAAAAAAGGCTATTGTTTCTTTCGACGAGAGTGTCCCGGCCTACTTTGGTATTATTCCAAGACACTTTAACTGCGAAACAGACAGGGTGCTTTGGTTTGAGGCACGAGGCTGCATGATCTTTCACACAGCCAACGCTTGGGATGAAAAGGATGCAGATGGGAACGTTGTTGCAGTCTGTATGACTGCCTGCCGCGCTGAACGACTCCCCACTGTACTCGCTCCTTCACAGCCTACAGGAGCAGACGATGAACACAAAAAGGCGTATGTTACGCCGGGTAATGGAGATTATGAGCACCAGAATCCCGACGCCACCTACTTGACCTTGTTCCGATTCGATTTTAAGACCATGAATACTCAAATCACAACACTAGCGACAATGGCGTCCGAGTTTCCTATCATCAACGCTGACTGGTCTACTCGTCCTGATCTGAGATACGTTTATTCAAGCACGGTTGGAGCAGAGAAGCCGGGCGAGGCGATGAAATTCGATGGAATCGTAAAAACCGACCTAAAGGCGTTAATCTCGAGGCAGAAGGAGCTATTGGATCAAGGTCTCCTCAAGAATATGGGTGGGGATGGCCAGTGGGAGCTCGGTGCAGAGGAACTGCGAAAAGTCGAACTAAAGTCTACCAAGGTGTACAAATTCGGAGGCGCATATTACGGAAATGAGGTTTCATTTGTCCCTAATCTCCCTAGAGCTCATGGTCAAGAGCTGGACGAGGATGACGGACACGTACTGGTCTATGTGTATGATGAGAGTCAGCTCAAGGACGATCTGATGGTGGATAGCGATAATCAAGTGACGGAGCTGTGGATATTTGATGCCAAGAAGCTGGAGCAAGGACCAGTCACCACGATCAAGATTCCAAGGCGTATTCCATATGGATTCCATGGTCTGCACATTACGCGGAAGCAGATCGCTACCAGCAAGGAGTACTTGGCGCAGCGCGGCATTGGCGCGTAAAATCTGCGCACAGATCAAGTTGCGGATGTTCCAATTGGCGTTGCCACCAATTTGTGTCAAAAGCAGTCGTACAAATAAACAAGAATAATATTTAAAAAAAAAGTCGCTTAGCCCTGACAAGAACTCTCCTCTGCCAGCCCACCACTGATATTGAACTCAACCATGTCTGACTCCGAGAGCGAACAAGAACAGCAACTGACCCTCGAGGACTTGGAAGGCTCCGATGCTGAGATGATTTCGGATGGCGAGGATGGTTCGATCGATATTCTGACTGAGCAGCGTGTCACCATCAACAACGAGGTAACCTCAACAGAACCGACATTTTTGCTATCAAAAGAGGGCGCTTGAACAATATTAATGGACACCCCAGTCATCGACCGCAGATATCAATGGCAGTTGCTACCAACAAGCCATCAATATCCTTTTCGATAGCTTTGTATACATCTCATTCGATCGTAGCCCTGACCACATTGGACTAAACCCTCTCTTGCTTTCCTTTATCTTTGCCTCCGTCACTCTTTCTAGCCTGCGTTGAAACGTCTCCGTGAGCAGATCGCACTTCCTACCAATATCCCCTGGTCTGAAACTCAGTCCGTCATCTCAAGTCAACCCGTCAATGTAGTAGATCCGGACGACGATCTGAACCGTGAGGTCGCATTCTATAATCAGGCGTTGGAGGCAGCAGTGCTCGGGCGAGAGAGGACAAGGAAGGAGGGGGGCGTCTTTGAGCGCCCTGGTGACTATTTTGCAGAGATGATCAAGTCGGATGAACATATGGCCAAGATCCGTCAGAGATTGTTGGATGAGAGTGCGTCGATCCAGGCCAGTGAGCGGGCCAAGGCACAGAGGGAACTCAAGAAGTTTGGAAAGAAGGTTCAGACAGAGAAAAGACTTGAGAGAGAGAAATCAAAAGCAGACGCACTGGAGAAGATCAATGTGCTCAAGAAGAGTACGTGCCCTCTTTCTATTCAGGAATTCGTGAACAGAATACTCAATGCGAATTTTATAAAGCTACTAACATTAGGTCCTCTGTCTTTGTTTTCAATTATATTCTTATAGAGCGTCAGGGTAACGATAACTCTACGAACGCGGATGATGACTTTGATGTGGCATTGGCGAGCGACGACGAGGAGATGAAGGCATACAGGAACTCAGGATCCAATGGCCTCAACAAGGGCAAGAAACGCTCAGCAGCTTCAACACCAGAATCGAGAGGCAAGCGACTTAAGAAGGATCAAAAGTTTGGATTCGGAGGTAAAAAGAGGCACGGAAAAAGCAACACTTCAGAGAGCTCAGCGGACGTCTCTGGATTCAATGTCAAGCGCAATAAGTCGACATCTTTCAAGGCAGGACACAAGGCGTCTAAGGATAGCGGCGCTAAGAAGCGCCTAGGAAAGTCCCGTCGTCAGAATGGAGGAGGCAGAAAGTAGGGATATCTAGCATATAATCACAACGAGCATCAATCAACAACAGCATTTATAGATTTTCTTTGCCGTGTATTGAATTAATTTGCTGTGCGATTGGAGCCGCCTTGAGGAGTCAGGCCTGCGTTTTCGTCCTGCTTGGCAAAGTACATGATGGTGATTTCGCACGCTCTTTTGCAGATATCAGCATTGTCATGCGACCGCAAGCTGTAGATCTGCTCCACGCCGCCACATTCCGCGATATTCATTTTGAACTGGTTCACGCCATCTGTCTCTTCCTTATGCAACTCTCCACACAGTAAGATGTTCTTCAATGCATCCAGGACGACCTTAGAGATCTTGTTATCCTCACAGCTCAATATGTCAATGAAAGACTTGATACATCCCAGAGTAACTAGGTAGCTGATCTGGCCGTGATTACGAGCAAATGTTACGCTTGCGATGGCCCAACATGCCTCCTTTCTGGTTCTGAAGTCTGAATTATTGAGTATATCGATCAATGGTGGGATGATATCGGCATCAAGCACGCTTTGGACTTGAGACGCAGTCCCTGCAGCGATGTTCGAGATAGCCATGCACGCATCTCTGCGAATATCGATATTAGGGCTTGACAAAAGAGAGTGTAGTGCCTGCAAGGTCCCACAATCAATAATGACCTGGGTCTGGAACTGGTCGCCCCCGGCAATGTTTCCAATCGTGCGGAGGACAGGAACCTGAATAGATGATGATATTTGGCGCAGCACTAACTCTACAAGGCGAGAGCAAATGCCCAGTTCGATAACAGCCTGGATCTTATGATTGCCGCCCATGGACAGATAAGATAGTGCCCAGGATGCGTCACTTAGGATGTCTTCGTCATCAGAGCGAATCAATTCTCCGATGACGCTCAGCGCAGGTTCTACCTATGAATAATGGTAAAGACGGTATTAACGTGCAGTTCTATTTAGCGGTTTAGACACAGACCAGCCAGGTGTGAGTTGTGAAGTATTCATACCTGACTCCATTTTGGCAAGGGTTTGCTTCCACGGCAAAGATTGCAAAGGGTCCATACTGCATTCCTGAAGATGGGTAGCCCGTTTTTCTGCCGAATAAGATTAAGCAGGGGTGCCATTGCATTTTCATCAAGGACAACGTCGCGACAATAAGGGCTGTCTCCTGCGATGTTTCCAAGAACGTATATAGCCTATACATGAATGATGTACCATATATTAGCCTTATACTAGTGATATTTGCACCGCACTCTTCACCGGACCGCAAAAGCGCGTACCTGTTTGTTTATATAAGCGCTGCTACTACTCAGCATTTCGATAAGCAAAGGCACGGCTCCAGCATCGATTATATGCTGGGTCTGAGCTGTGGTTCCCACGGAGATGTTGGCCAAAGCCCAGGAAGCTTCGCTCTATGTTAGGTCACCAAATTTTGGGTGCCCATGGTGAGTGAACATACCTTTAAGGCTATGGCGTAGATAAATGTTTTGTTACATACAAGTACCTGAATATCGAGGCGAGGGGATTGAAGGAATTCAACGAGCCTGGGGACGACTCCGCAGCGGATAACTTCTTCAATAGGGTAGGGCTGTCTCGTGGAAAGCATTTTGCGAAAGCTCATGGCTGCGTCAAGTTGATTCTCCGGGTTGCTGGACATGGCTTTGTGGAACAATACTGGAAGTCGCTTATGGTACTATTCACAAGTTTCATTGCGTTTAGAGGTGATGGCCATTGGTTCCTGCGTGGGCTTGTTGTCCCTGCAATCAGTATCTCTCTCCTAGATTTCTATTCCTATACAAATAATTGTCACCGCTCAATGCTATCCTACTATTCCTTGTAATCCTCCGATCCGGTCGACACCACCACATCAAACACAGTACTATAACAATACAGATGGTGTCGGTTCTATCATGTACCTGGGAGCTAGCACCCGGAACTCCGTCGTCGTCGGACTCTTCAAATTCGGCTGCAATGGCAAGGTTACGATGTTTGGAGAGAGCGTTTTCGCTTTCCTGTTTACGGAGCCCAACTGTAGGCGTATTGTGCAAGTTTTTTGAGGTGAATGCGCCTTCTACCTGGTTTTGAGTGCGATACTGTGAGGTTCCTGTCATGGTAGGAAAAATGTGCGAAGGATCAAGTTAACGTGCGAGAATAGGCGTCGAATGATGGATAAAACTGCTACTGCGGAGCTGCTGTCGCGAATTCGTGCTTTGAAGATAGATTTCAGGGGAGGTGGGGGGATGTGAGATAGAAAAAAATGGAAACAGAGAGAAAATAAAGCAATCGCCATAAACGAGCCAGCACGCGATAACCGCATATCCACATATTCAAAGCCCCCCTACCTCTGAATAATGATCGTATGTAGATGTAGGAAGATAAACGGCAGCATCAATAGAGGGGCACAGGCCAACTGCGAAAAAGAGTGGGACAGCCATGCTTTCCTCAGATCCAGTTGACGACAAAACCAGATACGAACGTGAGATGAAACATGCTTCATCCGACCACCGATTAAACGGACGCCTCCAATGCGCTCAAAGTTGCCCCGCATTCCTACATCACAAAGGTGAAAGCTCCCCCAGCAGGTAACAACTCCCACGCCTTTCATCAAAAGACCTTGCAGTAACTGTCGCACTCACAAGCAACTATTCTACTCAACGTCGCTTTTTTTCTTTTTTTTTTTGTTGTTGCTATTTTCCGTCTGCTCCTCGTACCTTGCACTCAGCGCCTCGATTTGCACAAGCATGTCGTCGATAGAGTGGTACGCACAATAAAAACGGATGTGTGCCCAATCTACTGAAACTCTGAAACTTTGATTACTTTTTCGTCAACGTGCCTACACACGTCGCATGTCCAATGAAGGGTTCGGATTGGGAGACAAACTCCATTGCGCGGACTGATACTCACGCCATTCTTTTTGTACTTTCTTCCGGTTTGTGGGCCCCAGGGCGCTAATTCATGGATTTTCTTATTAACACGAAAAAAAGGGCTCATCCCTATTTGTGATGAAATCCAGCACGCCTTTTCTGACCAACCATGCTTACTCGAGAGCCGCAAAAAGCGTAGACAAGACGGCTGCGCATGTATATCTTGAAAGTAAGCGGCGATAGTGGGCATCAAGCCGATCAAGCAGTAGCCCTGAATGTGGTATTATCTCCTTTTTGTATTGAAAACGCTCATTATACTTGAATAGAGTACTGCATCGCTGATGCGACTATACTTGCCACCCAGCGTCTCAGCCTAGGAACAATTTATACTAGGGTGCACACGCTGTAGATCATTGCTATCATAAATATTCGGAAATCTCCAGTTAAGATATTTATATTCATACACTTTTATCGGTCGCGTCGAGATCCCAAGCAAGTCACCACCGAACAGGCAAACTGTGATAGCGGCAAGGACGGTGAGCGATCGAGAGATCATGAGACATCGCGCGCATAATTAGTTCTCTTCAGTCAGGGGCGAGCTAGAAGTAGAAAGCACTGTGGGCACTTATCAAGGCTTGGGGGAATACAGATCCAAGCGACTAGGTAAAGGCCTGAAAATCGCGAAGATTATGGGGAAAAGATTTTATGGAGTATCATCCAGGTACCACAGCGTGGAATTAGAACTTGAAGGTCTTTGGCATATCAATATAACTAGAGGGCCTGTCATGTCGTTTTCACCTCGCCCACGCATTTTATTTTTTATTGTTGTTTCTTGATCTCTCTTTTAATAAACGTTTTCAGTCCTTGGGCAACGTCTTCACACATTGGTATCAATTCTCTGAATCGCCTGAGACTTGATTTATTGTGCGGACCAAATTCTAAGGCCGTCAAAATGAAGGGCTATCCCAGGTGAAGTAGACAGGTTGTATAATACAAGCATTTGTTCAATTACTCTTCATCATCAAAACTCAATAAAGAAGTTGCCTTTGCACTCTTTTGCTTCTTCGCTTTCGGTCCGCCACCACCACCACCACCACCACCACTACTACTACTATTATTATTACTACTGGTGTCGCCCTTTTTGACCACCGTTGCCAACTTCGCTGACGATGACGCTCCAGATTTCCGTTTCAGTGCGTTCACTTTAGCTTCTGCCTCTGCTAGCAAAGTCTCTCCAAAGCTCTTCTTGCTGCTAGCCGACGTTATGGATTCCTTTTTACTCTTGGTCCTAGACCCCTTGGGTTTCCTGAAAAGGATCTTCCCATTGGTGTCAACCGGATCCTGATCTTCCTCTTCTTCTTCTTCCTGTTCTTCTTCGTTGTCGTCACTAGGTCCGTTATTCAATTTCTCTGTCTCCTCGGCTAGTCGCTTTTGAATTTCTAGATCTGACAACCCTAATTAGTCAAGAATGAAAAAAAAAAATAGTTAGTGGCCTCTCCTTCTATGAAAACCATGATGTGCGTGCTCGCAGTCCGTATGAAAAGGAGGATAACACCGCAAACGTACCGGGTGGGAGGTTTTTCAAGACATTCCTGACCTGCCGTTCATCCAGATGCTTCCCATCTTTCAGAACCACGACTGTAGGCCGTTCTTCTTCCCGTTCGTTCAGCAGATCGTGTGCGTTTTCGTCTTCGTCGTCACTAGGGTCGTCCGTCTGGAATTTCGCTTCAATTCCGATAGGTTTCTTGTAGGGGTTACGAGGGTCTTTGTAGGCGGCGTCAGCGGACTGACCGGTCAGCATACGCATAAAATCGGGACCTTGCTGGACATAGGTCAGGTTCTTTCGCATCTGATGAGGCGAGATCTTTTTGTTGGACATGGTGTGTGGATCGTCTTTGGGTTGACTGAGGGGAAGGTGGTCATGCGACGAAGTTCAGTCGTGTAACCGTGATGAATAGGAGACAGTCCTTCTGTTTTTAGCGAAGGCATTTTTTTTTTTTACAATGGCAGCAGCTGGAGCCATTCCTCTTCAGTTCCACCAACATGTTCGACACTCCAATCTACGACGCAAAGGCCATTCGTGAGATGCAAGAGATCCTCCCGGGTCTGTTCCTCAGCGGGTACATACTGAAGTCGCCAACCTTTTATTCCGCCTGTTCAATACTTAAACCATGGATCACTTAATATCATATCTTTTGTTAATTTGTCCTCTCACAGATCAAGACCTTCAGAGTCGCGGGAGTGTCTTAATGAAAAAGGGATCACCCATATTCTTCAGATCACAGATATCAATACCCCTCGGTTCCCAGGCGAGTTCATCTACAAGATCATTGCGGTACCGGATATGGACGAAACCAACCTCATCAAGCATTTCCCAGATACTCATAAATTCATCGATGGATCGCTCGGAAAGGGAGGCAAGGTCCTAGTGCATTGGTAAGGCATATTTGAACATGATCAAGATGTTCGTCTGTCTTAATCCTGAGTCTCATTTGCCTCTGGCTATTGATATCTGGTCCTTCGTACACATGCTGAAATAGTATGGCAGGAGCATCTAGAAGTGTAACGATTGTGTGTGCGTACCTGATGAGGACTAAGAACGTATCTGCCGCAGAAGCACTAGCTGTTGTTCAGGCTCTAAGGCCCATTGCAGGGTACGTATCTCCCCTCCCGTCGTGTTTGTCGCCTTGTATAATTGGTTTCGTACGCAAAATAAACCGTTACTGTGGCTATTGAAGAGAATCTGACCACCGTAGTTACCTTTTATTTTAGACCGAATGATGGATTCATGACCCAGTTGAATCTCTATAGCGACATTGAATTTGACGTCAACACAAACAGGACAGAGTACCGTCGCTTCTTAATCGCCTCTATGGCCGCACAGCGAGAGAGTAAGGATCATGAAATCGAGCAGGAGAATTTTGTCCGCCACTTGCACACCAGAAGGGGGGCGATTTATGTTAACGTGTACTCTGGCTCGTCATAATTTGCTCACCAAATAGTGTTCGGATACATTGATGATATGACATTGGCTGCAGATCCCCTGGCTGCAAGGTCACAACCTTCCGCAGCAACATCATCATCATCATCATCAGCAGCAGTAGTAGCAGCAGCATCGACTCTACCGCAACATCCTCTCAAATGCAAAAAATGTCGTCGCGCACTCGCCGCCCGCGATAATGTCATTTCGCACACCCCAGGTCAGGGTCAGAACGCATTCGAGTATCGGAAAAGGGATGCGACCCTCCATTTGTCCCAGGCGATCCAGTCTGATATTTCGACCATCCAACCACAGTCCTCTATCATCTGCCAGTCCCATTTCATTGAGCCCGTCGAGTGGATCCAGGGACTTCACGGACTCAATGGCAAGATCGCCTGTCCCAAATGTGACTCCAAGCTAGGAACCTTCAACTGGTCGGGCGAGCAATGCTCCTGCGGAACATGGGTCACCCCTGCATTCATGTTGCACAAAGGAAAAGTCGATGGTTGAGAGCAACTCATGCATGGAACCATCATTTATTCATTCTTCAATAAAGAGCTTCAAAAAAAAAAAGCCCTCCTAAATATTTCACAACGCGGACATTTTATAGTAAGGTTGGAACCATACAAAGAAGTTTTAATTAAGAATTTTCTGCTAATGGCGTCGAAGAGGATTCAGAAGCGTCTTTGGGGCCAGCATCGACTGAGGTATCGGGGGTTTGTGAAGCGTTGCTCTCTGATTTCGGCTCAGGCTCAGGTGTACTTGTAGGAGGATCGATGGAAACGCTTGCGCTTACTGATGCTATCGGTGATGGTAACGGTGCTGACGAGGACGACTCCACATCAGGATCCTGCGTCGCCGTTTTATGTGCCTCCTGCGCCTGTTCCGCCCGTGCAATTTCCAAAGCTCGCGCTTGAAGAGCTTGCAAATGAGCCTGTGCGTTTGCTGATCCTTGTCCCTCTGTCATGGCTGGTATTGATGTCGGCGGCGTTGGCGTCGATGTTGCTGTCGATGTCGCTGCCGGTGTGGTTGCAGTTGAGGCCACGGGCTGCGTTGTGGTCTGCGATTGCACCAAGGCCCGGGCTTGCGCTTGCGCTGCTGCTTGAGCCTGAGCCGCTGCTACCAGCTGCGCTATTGGAGAGACGCCTGTCGCGGTAGGAGCGGTCACAGGGGTGCTTGCCGTGAGCAAAGGTGACCCCGCTGCCGCAGATCCTACTGCAGATGTAGGCGTGGATGTGACTAACAAGGTTGGTGAAGCAACTGCCGGTGTCGTTGGAGGTGAGGCGGCGGGAATTGTAGAGCTAGATGCGGCAGCAGAGTTCCGAGCTGCCGCAATGGCAGTAGCGACTGCCTGTAGCGTGGCGAGCGACTGCGCTGTAATTGCCGATGTTGTAGCGGGCGAAGAAGCAGCACCGGCTGGGGCAGGTGACGAGGTCGCTGTCGAGGAGGCTGTGGATGCTTGACCTGCTGCTGCCGCTGCTTGGTTGGCCTTTGCTGCCGCGACCAGAGCGGACAGAATGGTCTGCGCGCCTTCCTTGTTGGCTGCCGACAGTGACTGGGTGAGGGTTGCCAGGTTGAGCGCCAACATGCCTGGGTTTTGTTGGAGCAACGTCGCCAACTTGAGGCTAGCCTCGCTGATCTGGGAATAGCCCGGTTGCTGAGCAGTTGTGGAAGATTGTTGTGCTGTTCCAGGCTGCGTTGCTGAAGTTAGGGCGGTCGTGGATTGCATCGGAGTCGATTGCGCCGAATGCGTCAACGATGGCGTGGTTTCCATACCGGTATTGATGCGCTTCTTGGGCCTGTCGCTTTGATCCATGGGCGATTCGGAGCGCGTATCACTGGGTTTTGAGGACATGGCCCGGCGACTCCGCTTGTAGACTCCATTCGCAAACTGAGCTTCACAGCTCTGGTCAATGGTCCAGAATGCGCCTTTCCCCGGCTCGCTGTCAGAGCGCGGCACTTTGACGAATGCCTTGTTCAACGACAAGTTGTGGCGAATTGAATTCTATAACATGAAGCATCGTAAAGGAGGCGTTAAAAACATGAACAAAAGCTGAGTCCCGATCCTATCGCAGATTCTGACTGAAGTGAATCAAGCATCGCACGAGAAACTCTTACCTGCCACCCATTCTGGGCCATTTGGTAATAGGGGTAGTTTTGGGTGATATGCTGATAGATCCCATTCAATGTCAACTTCCGCTCGGGGGTCGAATTGATAGCCTGGGCAATCAAAGACGCATATGAGAATGGCGGTTTTGTGTCCTTTGATGAATATTCGGAAGTGTCGAATTGGTCCGAGGCCTCTCTCTTGACGCCCTGGCTTGATACTGACGATGAACCTCCTTGAGCGGTGCCACCATTTCGTTGTGAAGATCCTTGAGAATGTGTAGCTTCCTGAGAATTATCGCCTGTGTCAATCTTGGGAAGCAAGAAAGAAAAGGACACCTCGCCAATCTGGATTTTTGTCCTGTTCTCCAACGGCACTGTTACGCCCTTTTCAACAAACTGATCGTTCACGAAGGCTCCGTTTTTCCCAAAAACCATCATCTCGAATCGCTGAGTAGTAAAGTTGTAAAATAGGCGCGCATGTTGGCGTGAAATGGCTTTTGTGGGCCCCAGATGAATGTCGACGTGGTCCGAAGAGCTCGCCTTGCGCCCGAAGGTCACCTGAAGGGTTCTATTGACCGCGGTATATTACAGAATGTTAGTAATGCTTTTCTCACTGCCAATCGAACCCATGATGCCATGCGTATTCGCCGCTTGGGTAGAAAAAGACAGAGCGCGTACCTGATGTAGTAACAAAAGGAGTCGCCCTCCAGTTTGGCGTATGCCTGAACGGGCTCTGAAGAGACCTCGCCATTGCTAACGGCTCCTGCGTTGCTGTTTGTCACTTGTGGATACGAGATGCTGCCTACCGTCTCGTCCATGGCGAATCTTGAGGTGATAAAGAATTGTGGGGTCGCGTCCAAGTGCTGTTGCTTTGTGTGTACAATGGGTCCTGTTCCTTGAGAGCCGAGGTCACGAGTGACAGACGAAACTGTTAGTCAGCAATTATTGTATGGCGCTGGTTTACATCGAGGTCTCTCCATGGTCCCCCTCAATCCCAGGGACCTTCTTTATGACAGGGAAATAACCAACTAGAATTTATTGCATTGTTGCAGGCTTTTGAGATGCCGTGCACACGATATCCAAGCTGATAATGGGGAAGAAGAGGTCGCTGCTTATCGCCATAGCGTGACTTTGCATAAGCCTGCTAATTCATCAGCGAAAACAGAGCCCTTTTTTACACCAAAAGAGCGGCACTGACCCTTGCGAATGAGAAGCTGAATCCCTGATTCTCACCTTGGTCTACGTCCGGCGTCCCAACGATGGTCGCTATCGGTGTGTGAGTTGAGTAAGGAAGGAGTTTCTGAGATGGCCGACCAAGTAGGAGAAAACGTAAACAAAAGGCAACAATAGACAGTCCCGTGATTCCTTGATATAAAAATTGGTGGCAATTCCTCCTCAAGACGCGTCTATCTTCGCCTAAAAGAAAAGTATAGACTCAGCTTGCTCTCCTTGAAGATACTCGATGCGCTCTGAAACCCAACCCGATGCTGGTGTTTTGGAAAGCTCCAGGGAATCAATGCTGATATCCAAAGCCTGTGTCTTGAGATGAACTTCAATGCTCGTGCATATGCTGGTATATTTGCAATGTATTCAGATCGGAATAAAGTCCATCGTGCAGCAGCGAAGGAGCAAGGGGAAATAAAAAAAACATGCGAATTTTTCACATTCGACAAGTTATTGCTCCGGTGGAAAGGGGTCCAATAGGAAATGTAAGGAGCACTGTGGGTATTGCATCCATGCTCATATCCACATTTGTGTTCATGTGCGTGTCCATGTGTATGTCCATGTGTGTGTCTAGGTGCATGTGTCTGTGCTTTGCCCTGCTTGAGCCTGCCGCCTAGGACAATTTCTGATCTTACGGGGGTCCTTCTACCGGTTGTTCACGTCGAGGCGGGACGAAACATGAAAACAGCACTGTTGTTCACTGTGGATGACTCTACATTTGCATCGATTGCTACTGATGCTGTGGTAACTGTTGATCAAGGCGATAGTTGAATAATAGAACCATGTTAAGACTGGACATCGATGGAGGACGCCGATAATAATATCAGCAGCAGCATGACCATGAGCATAAGCACCACGATTCAAGGATGAGAAGACTGGGTAGGCTCCTTCCGTTCTTTTTTGGCAGGTCCTCTCTATGCCTAGTCGCTTTACCAGACATGAAAGGATCTCCTTGATTTGAATGCCTCCTTTTCCAAACAGGTCTGCTGGGTCGGCGACCCAAGACCGGATAGTTTGCTACCAAATGCTGCATGTGTTTGTAGCCTCCAAGAAGATGCCCGCCAACCCCTTGCTCCGCCCTTCTGCTTCCAGCCCAGCATCGACTGACGCCGAAGGGAGGTGAAGCGAGGGAGCCTGCAGGATTTGAGGAGCTGATTACGATGCCATCCCATCCGACTGTCAGATGTGGGCGCCAGGCTGTTTCTCTCGAAAGCTATCGCACTACAGCATTGTGAGTGGTTGTTGTTATTGCTGTTGATGTTGCTGTTGCTGTTGCTGTTGCTGTTGCTGTTGCTGTTGCTGTTGCTGTTGCTGTTGCTGTTGCTGTTGCTGTTGCTGTTGCTGTTGCTGTTGCTGTTGCTGTTGCTGTTGCTGTTGCTGTTGCTGTTGCTGTTGCTGTTGCTGTTGCTGTTGCTGTTGCTGTTGTTAATAATTATTTTGCATTCCTTCCTGTTTGACGCTTGGACACATTTTCCGTTGAGGTTTGAGCGTGGCAGAAAAAACATTCAATAGGCCAATGAAGAAGAGAAGGAGAGGAGGAAGCGGGCGGCAGGGTGGGAATGAGTGGAGTAGCTGCACAAAGACCCTTTTCTGCGTCTGCTGCTTCTGCTTCTGCTTCTGCTGCCTCTTGTTCATCCTCAATGACAAATCGAGTCATGGTCTTCGAGGATACTGATAGAGTAAGCACGGCGGAGGAAGAGACAAAGATACATTTGACCTGAATATCCTAGAATAGCTTTTTGATACTCCATTAGC
Source organism: Gamsiella multidivaricata (assembly GCF_025024155.1). Lineage (NCBI taxonomy): Eukaryota > Fungi > Mortierellomycota > Mortierellomycetes > Mortierellales > Mortierellaceae > Gamsiella > Gamsiella multidivaricata. The sequence goes on from NW_026251848.1 coordinate 16,699, forward strand.
TACTGATTGACCGGCGATTGATGGTGTGCCTTTTTTTTCTTGTTGTTGTTGTTGTTTTGTTGTTGTTGTAACATACTCCCTCCTCTTCCTCCTCCTCTTCCTACCCCTCTTTTTCTTCTTCTTCTTCCTCCTCATTGTCCGCCACCATTCCATTGTCTTTTCTGCCATCGTCATCACCTTCCCCCTCTTCTCATTCTCTTTCTTTCTCTCTCTCTCTCCTCATTCCTCCCCTCTTTCTCTTTCCCCACCTCCCTCGCTCGCCTCCCGTCGCACTCCCTTCCCCCTTCCCCCCCCCCCCCCTCCCCCTCTGACCTTTAATTCACCAGCCCTGCTGCTGCTGCTGCTGCTATTATCGTCCCTGTTATTGTTGTTGCCGTTTGTTCTTTGTGTCCTCAAAATTGCGTTCAACGGCACGTTTTTTTATTTCCACTCCGTTGTGTCCAACAAGCTCTTCCCTCCCCTAATCACACTCGCCCTGAACCCCCAGCCGGCCATTACACCTCCAGTGAGTGTCTCCTCAGTTCGCGCTTCCTCTCTTTCTTTTCCTCAGTTGAACACTCACTTGAACACTCCGTCCCTTGTCGCCTCTCTTTTTCGCTAACAGATACCTCCTCCCCTCTTTCTTCTTCGCATTCATTACTAGTCTTGCTCTCCCCTCACCGCTCTTTCCTCACCAGCCCCTTCGCTCCTTCGCCCCTCACACAACAACTCCTCTGAACCACGACCGTTTGAGCAGAAAACACCCGAGTTACACCATCCAAGACCACAACACCCTCATCATACAGCACCATGTTTGCCTCTTCCACAGCAACACATTCGCCCATACACCGTGCCTTGCCCCAGGCCTATGCCGAGATCCTGAACGACCTGAATCAAAAGGTGATCTCTGCCCAGCCTCAGGACGTCCTTCAGTTCTGTGCCAACTACTTTAGCCAGAAGCTGGAGGAGCAGCGCATCCGATTCCTTGCCGCAGGTAAAAAATCCCAGGACATTTTTTGTTTTATTTTTATTTTTATGTGTTGTGTGTGATCTTGGGGCGCATAATTGGGATCCCATTGATATGTCGTCTTTTTTTTTTTTTTTTTTGTTCTTCGGGTTATCTATTTAACACGGACTGTATGGCTCGCAGCGCCTTGTCTTTAACGATGCATATTGGTCTGCATGGGTTTGCATGCTTACTTGCGTGCTTGAGAGTCCAACGTGTAGTTGTCGGTTGGTGCTGCATGAACATTCGATGGCCGAAAGCACGGGTCCCTTTTTTTATAACATTTGCCATTTAATTATTTTTATTTTTTATCGCCACGAGAGAGATATGGATCCATGAGTTTGATTGATGTTTTTGGGAGGGACGGGATCGGATGGAGGGACAAGGGAGAGCACGAGGCTAGGTACACTCCCTCACAGACCCACCCACACAAGAACAGCAGACAAACAGAGCAACAATAGCAACAAAGGAGAGAGCGGATACCTCGGGCGGTTGGCTTGTTTGCAAGGCTGTCGAGAGAAGGAGCAACATCCATGTGTACATGCACCATTGTTACTGTTGTTGCTGTTGGTGGTTACGATGATCGGTTGTCCGTCTTGTTGCCGTCCTGTTCGTTCGTTCGTTCGCTTTGCTTGTCATTATTTGTGGTCCGTTGCCCGTCGTTGGTGGTGCTGCATATCGTATCACACCGTATCACAATCGCATGCAGTATGAGCCGTGTGCTCCTTTGTTCTTCTTGAACTTGTCCACATGTTGGGCGTCTTTTCCCTTCTTTTTTATCGGTCTCTCTATCGGTCTCGCTGCAGACCAAGGAAGAACGCCTGCACTAGTCTGCATGTCCTCAATCCTATCGACCGTTCTTTTTCATGCAGTGGCGCCATGCCTTGTCCTATTGTCTTTGTCCTGGTCCTTGTCTTTGAATCTGCCTCTGCCTTGTGCCTTGCTTTTTTTCTATTTTATTCTTTATTTTGAAGCTGGATTGGATCACGTATTCTGTGATGTGTACATTCATGACATACATGCATGCACTTGCCTGCCACGCTCTTGCTCCGACATCAACAAAAAAACGTGGTCGGGAAGTGTTCAATTATGTTCTTATGGACTTATACATTACTTTACAGTCGTATATCCTCACCTATCATGTGTGTCCTGGAAAATGGGCGGGCATGGTTTAATAGGCCCTCTGGCTCATGGCTCATGGCTAGTGGCTCATGGCTCATGGTGTCATCGCGGTTGATTTCGTATGTGCATCCAATATCAAATATTCAGTGTCCAATAGAGCTGAGCTGAGCTGAGCTGAGCTCAACTTTTTTTTTTTCTTCTTGGGAGAGAAAGGGGTCGCCATGTATACAGACGGTGCATATGATATGGCTCTCGTCTTGTTTGTAGTCTTTTGTTTGTTTGTTTCTTTTTTTATATGTACTTTTTTTTTTGTTCTCTCGCCCACCAACATTATTCCTGATCGGATTACAAAAAAAAAGGCAGATAAACTAACACTTAAAAAGAAGAGGGAAAAAAAGGACGGTGTGAATGAGGCATAGAAAATAACCGAGTCCAGTCAACGCAAATCGTCTATATTTACCTTACCTGCCATGCGATACGCTGACCTACGGTGCCTGACTAACCATTTTATCTTTTTTTTTTTTTTTCGGCTCGTGCTCTCGTTCTGCTACATGGCGCGATGACCTGAATCCCGCCCAACTCTCGGTGATATTTCGAACCAAAACCAAAAACTAAATTGTACCAGCCCGGAATGCTCCTCAAGCAAACCGAGAGATCCCTCAGTTCTTGCCTGCGCTGATCCCGCCTACGCTGTCGGTATCTTCGCCCAAGGGTCTCGCCTCCACCCCCACCGTCTCCAGCCCAGATCACTCCATGGAGAGTGATAGCGACAGTGACTCTGACGATGAAGATGACGAGGCCCATGAGGATCCCAGTCCATTGCTGTCCATGCCTGCAAACTACATGCGCGGCAGACGTACCTCTGTGAGCGCAGAGAGTATGGTTCCCAGCCATCAAAACTATGTCAAGACGGTGATTCCCAAAACTCCAGAGCAGCGCAAGCGCATCGAGCTCTCAATCGCCAGCAATTTTCTCTTCAAAAACTTGGACGAGGATCAGCACGAGGATGTCGTCAATGCAATGGCTGAGAAGCGATTCAGGAGCAGAGAGAGTGTGATCGAGCAAGGAGCAGTTGGCGACTACTTTTACGTAGTCGAGACTGGAACGCTGGATGTCTTTGTCGCCAAGAACGGGAACCCCTCCGAGAAGGTGTTTGAGTACGGTCCAGGAGGCAGCTTTGGAGAGTTGGCACTCATGTACAATGGCCCCCGTGCTGCGACGGTGACGACGACATCGGATGTGGTCCTCTGGGCGCTCGACAGAATCACGTTCAGACGCATTTTGATGGAGAACACATCTAGGAAACGTCGCATGTACGAAGCCTTCTTGGAGACCGTTCCGTTGCTTGTGTCCCTGGAGCCCTACGAGCGCCATAAAATCGCAGACGCTCTCGAGTCCGTCTACTTTGAGGACGGTCAGACGGTGGTCTGCCAGGGCGATCAGGGCGACAACTTTTTCATCATCGAGTCAGGAGAGGCAACCGTGACAAAGTACAGCGAGGAAGGCGAAGAATTTCCTATGCCTGGTCTGGGACCTGGTCAATATTTTGGAGGTACAGTCAAAAAAAAACGTCATGCATAACATTGTCGTAACACTGCATCTGGGTATGGTTTATGGTGTATGGTGCAACCGTATAACTAAGTGTCTAACCAATCTTAATCACCTTTTTACGTCCTCTTTCTGATCTTCGATCTGTTTAGAGCTGGCGCTGTTGAATGAAATGCCTCGTGCAGCGACAGTCAAAGCACAAGGCCGACTCAAGTGCGCGACTCTTGGCAAGCGTGCCTTTGTTAGGTTACTCGGCCCTGTGGTCGAGATCATCAAGCGTAACAGTGTCAACTACCAGACGATCGAGCAGCAGATCCAGCAGCACCAGCAGCAACTTGTCCCTGTTTCCTCTGCTGCGGCCTCCGCAAGCGCATCTCCAGCATCCACTTCTCCAGTACTAACACCGGCACCTGCACCACTCCTCCCTGCATCGGCCTCACCTCTTCATCCAACGCTGCAGTTGAGCAATATCTAAGAGTGCTCCAGATGCAAAGACGATGGAAGAATAGGGACGAGCACCTCATGGCTTATTAATGATGGATGGCACCAATTCACGCATTTACACTTAAAAAAAAAAAAAAAGTGAAAAAGTGAAAAAGAAAAAAAAAATCATGGCATTTTCAAGAACATCCAAACCCATTTATCACCAAAAAGAACGACTATCCAAGAAGATAAAAAGGGGGCCAAAGAAGGCCAGGAACGCATATATTTTCATACATCGAGATCGTTTTTATATTTTGTATCGTCATTAAAAAAAATAATTTGCATTTGAACAAGAGGACAGTAGATCGAGTGTTGCTTAGTATTGTTCGAGATGGACGTAGGACTTGATGTTATCCTGGGCAGGTTGTCTATTCTTCCACACGTCGATCTCATTCATAATACACGACGTCCATTGAATGATTCTCGCTCGTTGGATTCGTATTTCGCTTTGTTCTTTAGCTTCCTGAGTTCATGATTATTTGTTTTTATTATCCATTCCATGAAAGCACTACGTTTAGTGGTGGGCAACGTTCTTGTGGTGCTCTAGTATGATCGATTGCATCAAAGACAATAAGAAAAGTCATTAATATGGCATTCGAATTCACAAAGTCGCTTGCATCCTCTTTGCTTTTTTTGATTTCTTTCTTTCTTCTCGCGCGCAAATAAAGCGGCGAAAGGTCGAAGGTAATGGCAAAAAGCAACCAGTTTTCATCAGAATATTTCTACTATTTTTCCCAGTTAAATCAACATCGTGAAGTCTGATGTCCCTAACTATAGTATCATCATATGAACGACAGAGCAATGCACGCCGCAACCCTTGTTTTTTTTTAAAAAAAAAAAAAAATCGACCAATACTTACTCAAGTGGAACTGGTAGTCGATGGTGTAAGAGATAGCAAAGATGACAGCCATGGTCTGGAAGACGGGGGTCATATCAGAGTTCTTGCCGTCAAAGTGGCGGGCCTTATAGCCGGTAGAGCGGGTAGTAGGGGCGGAGCCGTTAGGAAGACCCTTGTAGAACCTGACGACCTTGGCCATCTGTTACAATCCCCAGCCACAAAAAGAACAGTTTTAGAAGGTCTGATAAATCCATCGTTCATGAATTCAGAGTCATTCAGTTGCTCGAGTTGGGGAAGAAGGGACCCAGTCGCTGTTATGTCAGATATTTTCTACTATTTTCCCGTTACGTTCAGCACTTGCTCTTAGCGAGCATGCAGTTGTCCCTAACAGTTGATCATCATGCATAATTCTTTGAAGCCTCCCCTCGGCCTTTTTGGAACTCCCTGTCCTCGATTGTCGATACAAGTCGAACAGTTCGAAAAATAAAATTAAAAAAGGGCATGGCAACTTACGCGAGCGGCATCCTTGGGGGAGCCAATAGCCTTGGTGGAGCCAATGGTGGGAGGGATGGCGGACTAGATATTCATAAAATAGAGGAAGAGAAAGAGAGAGAAAGAGAGACAGAAGGAGGTTAAAGGCATGTTAGGGGTGTTCTTCGGTGGTGTCACAGTACGGGGTATCTGTACCGGTCAAAATAGGATCTCGGTGCGGGTAATAGTACTTAATGACAAAAGACAGCAGGGTGAAAGACAAGGAAGAGATCCATAAAAGCGCACAGAGGTTATAGACATACGCGCGAAGTGGAGTAGGCGCGACGGGCAACGGTTCCGAAGTTCATGGCGACTGAGGGTGGGAGTGGAGAAAGGGAGAGATTTGGATGAGAAGGATGGATGTGATCGGAGCGACTATGTTGTTTGCTGTGAGAGTGGCTCGCTTCTCGCCTAAATGACGTCACCGAAGGAGCGTTGGACCCGCACCAGAGGACTATTTTTGATACCGCCGTCCCGCTTGTGAGGCATTCAGGCCTTGAATCTCGAGTGAAGTGTTTTTTGTGGTCGCCACAACAGATTTGAGGTACTCGAGTGTACATTTCCTTTTCTTTCTTGCCTCCGCTGCGGCGCCCATTTGCTTCATCAACTCCATTAATAAACCCTCATTATCCTCAAACTCTTGTCTAGTCGCCACTTCTCTGGCAACTCTTCCGAATTCCTGCTCTGCTGCCCTTTTCCGGTCGAGTTGCAAACGGAGTAATGGCGCTAATCCTGCCTCCAAATCTGGTCCGAAAAAATCCATATTCTGGACATGTTGCTCCTGAGCGACGGCAGGTTCAATGGCAGATTCAATCGCAGGCTCACCGGAATAGGATACCCTCACACTTTTATAGAGCCTCTGAACCAGGTACATGTGCTTGCAAGGGATCAGGTGAAGACAATGATCGGCACAACTGCATGACACAATGCTGGTAACATCGTTGTTGTGGCGGACAATGTATGAAACGTCAGCTCTAACAAAGGATTTGACGACAAACTGGAAAAAAGGATGGTAAAAAAGTAAGCATAAGCATGAAACCACAACCACCACGATATTTTTGACAGATTAAGCCAAGCTAGAACCTACTTTGTGCTGGATCAGTGCCTCAACCATAAGCAGGGCAACATTAAAATCCAGTCTCATTGCCTCTTTTTTCCTCCTAGCGTCGTATGTTAACAATGGCGGGTCAGCAAATCCCTCTGTAATCTGGTAAAGTCTCTTCTGGAAGTCAACGTCCACTGCTCCCTGCAACAGAAACACAAGATCATCCGGGCGCAGATTACGCTGACTTCCTAGATGGTGCCTCTTCAACGTCTTGTGCCAGCTTTCTACAAGGTTGTTGGTATCGATATGCTGGTAATTCTATATTGCAAAACAATAAGGATAGTGATTAACGGTTATGTGCAAGTTGGACGGGAGTCAGCCTTGCCTAACAACACTCAATTTAGCCTTTCTCACAGTACCTTTCTAAGGTACAATGCCCATTTCTCCACTCGTTCTGGGACCATCCACGTTTTCAGGTAGTTGATCATCTTCTTGCGTTTCGGGAACGCCTTTGTGAAATCATCCCACTTCTGCACTCGCTCTGCATCAGTTCTGGCATTCCGTATCTCTTTCAAAGGTAGTCGCATAGCATTACAGACGTCAACCTATGAGAATAGAAACAGAACGATGACAGTGTGTTAGGAGTATACTGCCACTCAACCCTTTTCCTTTCCTTATTGAATCGTTGCAAAACTGCACTTGCTCCATGGTATTCTTTTGCCTTTCGCTCCCATGCCTGTGCAACATGAAACGAGCAGTAATAGATATCCAGTGTCTTGAATGATTGTCGTAACGCCTCTGTTTCTGTCTGGGAGCAGTCTACCATGAATTTGGACGCGTTCAAGCCACAGTGGTCCCTTGACCCATTTCAGCCAGGTCCTAAGAGTATTACTAAGGAAAAAGTGTTAAGGGCACTGACAGTCAAGGAGCAACGAGAGTAATGTAATAGAGAGAGATGAATCTTTTGGTGAGTAGGGAAGCAGGGCGCAGAAACAAGAGACGACAGGACAACTAACATTGATTCAGAGTTGCAAACCATGAAGGCAATTGGTATGCCAATATTCGCTGCTCGATCTCGGACAAGGAGAGTGAAAAGGTATGCAGATGGGAACACTTTCTCGTTATCTGGATCAGGCAGCAATGATCTGACGGCCTTGTGCGTCGAATCCATGCAGACGATGCCATGGTGACTTGACATAACCTTGAAGGTGGTACATGAAGATAATAGAGCTTGGTCCTTAGTAGAAAGGCGCGGAAGAATTTCAACAAAGCATAAACTTACACTTCCAACTGGAACTCGGTGGACTAAGCAAAAAAGTAATTGTTTGTAATCCCGCACACGTTATCAACAAAATGGCCATTTCCACCCTCCTTCTCGATTTGCTCCATCCAGAGCTTCACGCTTGTAGTGGGGTTGATTGACTTACGAGACCCACTTGTCCTTGCGCGGTACACAGCAGGACGCACATCATTGTACTTCATGTAGTACAAAGGAGCAGCAGGGCCTTTAATTTTTCGGGATCTTTGCTACAATTCAGGCAAGAAGAGAGTTGTCAGTACTGAACGTTTGAACCCAAGAACAATGAAAAATATTGTAACAGAATGCAGCTGTGCCTCTTACATGCATAATTGACTTTTTGTTGGGACGCAGCAATGCCTTTATTGCTGCCCATTTCATACCGCTGCGAGCCTGCTTTGCGGTCCAAGTTCGTTCATTTCTGCCCAAAGGAATCCTCGATCTTGCTGAGCCAGAATCGTCATGAGAATGCCTCCATTTGTACGAGACATTCACTACCTCTTTACCGACTGGTTTTGTCATCCTGATCTCGACAGGACAGGCTGCACCAACAGAGTCGCGGGTGATAGTCAATTTTGTTGGTCTTTTGTGCCTTCTGCAACTGAAACGAAAGCTCCAATCATTCCGTTTTGGTGCGCCAACTGAGCCTCCATAACCCACAGGTCTAAAAGTCGGGAGTTGACTGTCAGGGCTACCCTTCAAGAGACCGTGATTACACCCTCCTTCAGTGCGATGCACAAATTGAATCGCGGTTCGCTCCCGATGCCAGAAGGTCTTAAAATCGTCAGCAGACAATGCCGCTTTCAAATTTCGTTCTCATGTGAAATCACGTTTGGCGTGTATAGTGTGGTGGGATCGAAGTCGCTAGGATCGAGTAAGATGTCCTTGACTTTGAGACCGGACATGAGAAGAGAATAAAGTGAGAGAGGAATGGAATAAAACAAGCTTGATTTTTTTAAATTGATTTCAGACGTCTTTGCTCTCTGGTGACTTGGACAAATTGACCATGACGCGTCCAGCATAAAAACCTTTTTTCAATTCTTCACTTCCTTCACTTCCTTCACTCTCCCATGCCTCCATGCCACCATTTGACTTCTCCCAGCTCAGCAGGTAAGGGAATGATTCCTAGCTTTCCTCACTTTTCAGCCCTAAACTAAACTCTGGGAATGTTTATGGTCAGGTCCAAATGACCGTTCTCTGTCCAAAGGACGCATTCAATTTATTTTATAGGACAAAGCCTTACATCAACCTTAACTCCTCTTTTTGCATTTCAAACTTCAATAGACTTTGGTGATTTCCCACTTTCAACCCTCTTTCTCTTTCAACTCTTCACTGCCCTGATTCAATTACTTCATTCCAGCAAACACACTACACAATCGACCACGACTCTTCCCTCGCACTACTCGACTTCACGGGATGGGTTTGAAGGGTTGGTTCCCCTTCATTTGCAAGAAGGGATACGAGCCCACAGTCATTCAGCAATCAGGAACAACAACAACCTCAACCACATCCACCAAGAGGATCGATTTGCTCTCGCGGTTCTCGGTCATTCGTACCGCCTATACACAAAACTCTGTAGAAAAGGCCCATGCGATCCTGGAAAAGGATATTGAGCAGTTCGGTTCCAAGGATACTGTTATTGTCTATGTGGATGGAGCCCAGGCGCAAGAGAAAGAACACACCGCACAGGCTCGACAGAAGACCCGAGAGAAGGCGGCAAGCCGTTGCAAAGAGGCCTTGGACTTTCTTCAAGACAGGATCAACCGCAATTTAAAAGTCCGGAAACGACACTTCACAGATGTGAAGACAAATATGGCATCAACATTCTACTGGTCCCTGCCCATCCGAGCGTCCTTTGTGGAGTATATGACCCAAGCGGGATGGAAGGTATAGACCTGTGAGACTGAGGCCGACGTCGCGATCGCTCGGGACTGCGAACCAGGCGACATTGTTGTTTCTGCAGATAGCGACATGATGGCCTACCCCAGTATCTCAACCTTATGGCGTCCTATCGCCAGGAACTTGATCTTGGTATACAATCTGAAGGACGTCCGTCGCACTCTCGACTTCTCAGAGGCCAACTCACAGCCCTTGCAGTTGTATCTGGCAACGATTACGGCAAGAGCATCTACTCGCTTGGTGCAGCTACCAATTACTCTGTTATCAAAGCCATCCGAGACAAAGGTATTTTATATTGGTGTGTGTGACAGAGTTAGACTTTGACCTTTAACTAACTAAATATTGTTTGCCACTCTTTTTAGACACCCTGGGTACAGTAGCCGAGTATCTGAACGATCCCAAGGTTGCATCCAAGAATGCTGCTGTCCGTAACAACGAGGAAAAGACATTTGAAGTGGCCATCAAAGTTTTCGTATATCTCAAGCAGACTCCTGTCACCAGCAGTCCCCCCTCTGTTGGAAGCCCAGCCTACGGCGATCTTCACAGACGGTTTTTGGATCTTTGTGCCCTGTATAGGCAACAAAAGGAAAACGGCCCTTCACAAACGAGGTAAATTGTTTTGGTCTTTTTTTTGAGCAATGGCTTTGCATTCACTCCTTCATTCATCTCATCTCTGCCTTATTTTTTTGATGTTTATAGTCCTCCCGAGGTGCCCATTATACGACTGCACCACTCTCATGCGGCGATCAGGTTCAAGACTGTGGAGTCGCCTGCTGTGCTGAAACGTGTCTCTGGTCACTTGGGATCATTGCCATCACAAGAGCTTCAGTCAGATGTGCAGGACCAGTCAACTGTCTCTCAACGTCGTCTCAGCAACTAGAGAGACACCCACCATTAGCGAGGGCAAATATCCCAAAAAATCGTCAAAGGTACTCCTTCAAGATGAGGACAGGATCAACCCAGCGCCCACCGCCAGACAAGATGAAGGTTTATAAGTTTAAACCATACAAGGAATGGACCGACTCTCCTGAAGACTCAACCCTGGACAGTAAAGCCAAACCCAAGGTCAAGCCCAAGCCCAAGTTCAAGATCAAGACCCTCGCTACCTCGACTGCAAATACCAGGAAGCTGGCAGTCATGCGCCACTTGGCTTACCATCATCCCACCTCGTCCCTTAAAGTTGGTACTCTGGCCGCGAACGTCAAGCGAGCAGTACCAAACAATGGTGTTCTCCACAAGAGGTCATACATTGCATCCGAGATCTGGTGCAGGAAGCAGCCCGAGTAAAGCGGAAAGGCCAGCAAGTGATCGGAAAGTTTGTCGACTACATCAACAAGCATGGACTAGGACCCATTGATCGTCAATTTATGGATCTGTTCTGTCCTCGAGTATCCATGAATGATGTCAAGGATGAGGAGAATGAAGAGACGGAGGAGGAGGAGGATGGGACAGCGAGGACGATTTGGACGACAAGCCAAAGGGTGGCAGAGGCTCTGCTCAGTCCTCTTTCCTGTTGAGTTTCCTGACATCCATATACTCTGGAAACCGCCCAAGAAATGCTGGTACTGGCTCGACAGTCAATGAATTTATTGATCGACCCATTCATCTCCAGCTGTACACACCACCACCACCGGCATCTGATGGCTGCAAGCACAAAGCAGTCTTTACACCATCGGAACTGGTAGCATCCGTCTCCACCCAACTCAGGGTCGAACTCAAGAAGATGTACAAGAACGGTTCCTGCGATCTGTACAAAAAGGTAAGGGTTGCAAACTGCTAGTCAGTTCAATATGCATCAAGCCAACAGCAAACAAAGGTAATTATTCTTACTTATTATTTTCTATCTCTTGGATTGTAGCTCATGGCAAGAAAGGAAAAGGGTCTCTTGGGTTCCGACGTTGATGTGGAGATTCAGGGGGAAGTATCTGCTGTTGAGAACTTCCTTGCCCTTAACAGAATCAGTCCAAACCCTCGAAGGATCATTCCCATAACAAGTTCAAGGCAACCGTTTGTGAGTTTTACGGAGCGTAACCTTGTTGGGTTCTTTTTCAGTCGTGGAGGGGTTCTGAGAGCTCAGGTTCAGGAACTGGTCGGTACCATCTGCACTTCTATTGTAGATGCCCAGGAGCATATAGGCAATATGGAACCTGGGATTCTCATCAAAAAAATTCCTGGCTGATATCGGTCTCAAGGGCCTGACCAGTCGCTAGCGGCGAAAAGCAGGGCATCGTGGGGCAATCGAGTTGCTAAACCTTGAGGAACTCGAGACCGATCTTCATATGTTGGACAGCAAGGACTTCCGACCGGAAACTTATCTCACCAAGAAGTATGTCCCAAGGGGACAGTGCGGACCGATGGCTTCCATCTACAGCTATTATGTTTTAAGCGCAGAGAGCTTCTGTCAGTCAAGTGGAAACGGCTTCCTCAAGATCGATTGCCACGACGATTGACTACGACACTCCATGGAACCGGCGACCACCTGACTGAAATTCGAAACGTCCTTGGAAGCAAGGAGGACATAGCACAACTTTGGCCAGATGTCGATCCCCGTGACATCAAGACACTCACCCTCGATGCCGGTCAGGCTTTTGTAGTAGGCGCCTACGCACATCTACCACAATCAAGCAAAGGCAAGGATCCAGTGCTTGGTGCTGTATCAACCTTTGAGGCACCGTCCACCATTGCGTCTCCTACAACACCAATGGCACCACCGCCAGTGCAGGACTCGACACAATCACCATCTTCAGCGACACACCACAACAAGACGCCTCATCATAATCTTGCCGTAAACCAAAAGGCGGTAATGCAGCCCACATTTCGATACCGGCGATGGCTCCAGGAAGCGAGTAAGATGGTTCCTGAGGGCCAACCACAGTCTATTGAGTAAATCGAGTCCCAACTTCCTCCTCTTCGAGGTCCAGAGGCTAGTGTAACCAACTATGTCGCAAGACTGGAACAAGTTGAGGACCAACTGATGGAGTTTTACAATGGGAACAACAATCGATTCAAGAAAAACACGTGGGACATGGAGCGTGCCAAACACATCGAATACCAGGCCATTGCCAACAGTTTACTCAGGATCGTTGGTAGGAGCATTGGCGAACGTTGCAAGAGTCCAGTATTGATTGGTGTGGGCCTGGGTGATTTCAGAAGCTCGAAGCGGCTATCATCTCTGCATGGGACGTTTTTGTCTTACTTCATCCCTCTGGTAGGCAAAGTGTTTATTTTTATCATCTATAACACCTTCAAAAAACCGACCGCAAATGAGTAACATTTTTTTCTTAATTTTATACATAGGCGCGCTCCCTCGGATACGTTGTTGTTGGTATTGAAGAGTACTATACTTCAAAAAAATGCCCGAACTGTGAGGAGTTTGTGGCCCAGGTGACCATACGCCAGCTCTTCTGCCCCCATTGTGGCAAGTATTATCACAGAGATGTTATGGCGGCGCAAAACATGTCCAATATCGTCCAAGGGCACCTTTTGGAGCAGAAAAGACCTCTCTACTTGCAGCCCAAAACAGCAGATGGAAGGTATCCCTGGATCGAACCATCGACATCCGATCAAGGGGCAGTTGATGGAACCAGCAAGTCCACTGGAAGCACGAGTGCTCGCAAGAAACGATCGTCTCCCGCAACCCCAACATCAAGGAAACACCCTACCAAGATGGCTAAAGAACTTTAATTTTTGTGTGTCAGGTCACACACACCCAAATGCCGATAATGGCAACGATTTTTACGATTTAGGTGACGTAATTGTAGATTTCATAGTGCTATAGTCAAGGAGTCACCGAAGGCGCGCCACTCAAATGCGGAACACACACAAATGGATAAATGCTAGACTAGGACGACTGGCGAGCAGCTATCTTACGGCGAGCAGCTATCTTACGGCGAGCAGCTATCTTACGGCGGGCTTCATGCTCACTCATAGAGGCTGGTCGCTTGGATCCCCCAGCTTGACCTTGCCCTTGCCCTTGCCTCGCTGCGCTACTGCTGCTGCTGCTGATGCTACTGTCCCCGACCTCTGTGTGCGGCCTTGCATCTTGCATTCAAGGGTAGTTCCCATCCTTATCCACCGGCTGAAGTTAGAGCGGTCGCTGTTGATGGAGTAAATGACTGCGAACGACATTACAAATGTTGTGTCCTGCCACAATATCGCAGTGCATGGTAGTACCATAATTTAAGCAGTGTAGCCTGCGGATCTCGACCTGTCCGACAAACTGCTCGCAGGTTAGACACTTCTTGGACGTGTAGTATTCATTCACTCTAACCACGATGTATCCAAGTGACCTGGCCTATGTGAGCGTTAATATAAAAAAAAGTATCAATAATATTAGTACAATATTCACAATACCCAAACATGATACAGATCTGCATACTTGCTTGGTGATGCGTTACCAAAGTAGGACTGAAAGACTCGTGCAATGAGGAAAGCCTGGCCTTTGTCGAGAACTTGCCTAGGCCGACTCCGATCATTAACCTTGTTAGTCTCATCCCTTTTCCTGCCGATGTTTCCTCCAACTGCCTTGAGAAGACTCTCTGTAATGAATCTGTATTCGGCATCCCGCGCTCTTCTTGCGTCCCACTTGTGCTTCTTGAACCGATTGTTGCCGTTGTAGAACTCCTGTAGTCGCTCTTCCACTTTCTCCAGCTCTACGACATGGTTCGTGAAGCTAATACCCTGGCCGCGCAGTGGTGATAGTTTAGTTTCAATGTTGCTGATGGATTCGATTCCATTGCCTAGCACGATATTCTTCTGCTCTTCCATCCATCTTCGATGCTTGAATGTAGGCTGATAGACGGCCTTTTGCTTGACTGCGAGATTACGAAAAGTCGCGGGGACCTGAGGCTGAGAGGCGTCTTCGGAGGGGCTGGCCATATCCGCGTCATCGCATTTTTCTCCAGTCACCGTCGTCGCGCTGCCGGGGTCATGGTCTTCGGGCAGCAGCAGGCTGGCACCCACGACACACGCTTGGCCCAGATCGATACTCAGAATCTTGATCTGATCGAGTGCGCAACCCCAAAGGTCGATAACATCCTGCTGAGTCTTCACAACGTTTCGGATCTTGATTAAGTAATAGTCCACTCCTCCGGTGGTGGAGATGATTCTTGGGCAAGACGTTCTCAGGAAGACCCCTGTATCGCATCGACTGCAGTTCCTTCATCTTAAAAGCTAGCACCTGCAGACGAAACCCGTCTGTCCGAATGGAGCCTTGATGGACATAGCTGCGTTCGGTGTAGTTCCTTGGATCAAAGTTGGCCTGCCAAAGGGATTGAATGTGCTCTCGCATCGCCGCCAAGTCCATCATAGAAGTTGAGTCCTTGAAACTCCTAGGCTCTTTGCGTGGTTCTGACTTGCCGACGTTCGAAAGTAGCTTTGTAATGATGGTGCCGGCAGGCCTTGACTGAAGCCACAATTGTAGATCTGGCTGGGATAACGGCGTGTTCGCGCTTGGGAAATCCCCGTATCAATTCTCGAAGATATGTCTGCAGAATTGTGTTCTTCCAGAACAAAATGCAGGGTTCTCTCTCGGAAAAAGGCATGAAAGGCCTTTCTGGTGCCGTGAGTGGAGCCGTCTTGCGGTAGCTCCGGCTAGAGTAGTTCAAGAGACGAAATTCTCAATCGCCGGAAGGCTCGGATCAACTTCGGTACGAGATCCTTCTGCTACTAGGCCCTTCGCCTTTTTGGCTTGAAACTATTATGAACATTATGAACATTATGAACATGCCGTCGACGTTAGTTTTGTAATCCTTTTTAGTGTCTTCAATGGTTCCCACATGTATAGTTATAAGCGTTAACTGTACATACTGCGCAAAAGCTTGTCGATCAGCCAAAGACCAATAGAAAGCTGATTTCAGATGCTTGCGGACGCCAAGGAGATGCTGCTTCCGGACTCGTAGGTTACTGTTCACGCGATTCTCGAGTTGAAGGAGCTGTATACTGGCTCGCGTGAGGTTTTTTTGTCGCGCAGCGTCTCGGCGCACCTGAGTGAATAAATTCTCCTGCGAAGGAGGACTATCTAGATAGAGGACAAGCTTGTCGGAAGGCCCATACTTCAGTATCTCCTGTTCGACAATAGGATGAGCAATGTCTATGGGCTGTGAGGAGTACGCGTTGCGGATGATGGTATAAAAAGATCCGAGGACGTCGACGCGTATTACTAAATTGTGATAAAACGAGACGGGGAGGTGGAGCAGTTGGGTGGAAGGATAGCGAAGGACGGGCTCGTGCCCTTTTTTTTTCAGAAAGGGCCACAGGCCTGCAATGCCCATGATAGCCTACGCAACGATGAAAATATGGAGCTTTTTTTTCGAACAACGACAGTGAAGGAGCGCGAGAGTATATGAACAGTGTAGAAGAGTTGTGTGAGGGACCTGGCCGCGCGAAAAAGCAGGAGTCCTTGGCACAGATCTTTTGATCTGCTTAAGTGATTAAGAAAGGTTTCGATATGTTGATTGTTTATATGCATGGCGGTTTACTTTCACGCTGTATGAATGTCCCTCCTGCCATTTCTGCACCTTGTTGAGCAGGGACTCTTGTGTGCGATCGTCAGCCCGTTGCGCTGTACCTGAACAGCAATTGGCCGATCATCGACAATCCTATGCAGATACACCCTTTCTTATCCTTGCTCTTGTTCATCAAACTTGCTGTTGCGCTTTTCCTTTTCGCCTCTACTCATTTTGCCCATCTTTATTCCACATAAATCCCCTACGTCTCAAAGATATTATACGTACAGATGGTATTGTTGACTTGGCTGTGCTTTCGTGTTTCTAAAATCCGCGGCAAAATGACTAGCTTTCCTAGCGTAAATGATTGATTACTTCGTATATCTTACTGCAGTTGGAGCAGGAAAAAGAGAACCTCCCTCCCGGGTTTCTGAAGCAGTATGATCATATTCGCAGAGGCATTTACCGAGCGCGTATGAAGAGTGCCAACGTGAGCTAGGAGCCATGTGGATGGAACTGGGTAATGTTGTCCATCACTCGGAAGACCGGAAAAGTAGAGAGTGCACATTGGAGTATATGCAGAGCGCAACGGCGGCTCTCAGAGTTGCAGTCCGGGAGGTAAAAGGAATTGATGAAGTGGGTGCGGGGTGCAGAAAACTTCGAAATACACGCAGCTGCACAATTTATTATTGAAAAATATCGCTGAAAGAAATTAAGGCTCTTTCGAAGACATCTATGATTGAGATCAGTGTTCGCGTCTGATAATGCTTTTTCTTCTCTCTCTCATCTTTCCTTGATCATCACCTCTACACCCAAAGCCCCATGTCTTGTAACTTTACATTCTCGTGACTCCGCGATGTGTATCGACGGCCTGTGGCCTTCTCTGAAAAAGACTACTGTGCGCTATGAACTCGCCTCAGTCCTTTTTACAACAGCCCAACGCGTCGAGTAGACACTTTAGGGTCCCTATTTCTTTACCATTCGTATGCCTCCATATCCCGCACGATGGAGGTTGCACACGCCATCATCGAGAGGGCAATAGAAAAGCTCGGGATCGCTGCCAACTCGGCTCTTTACTAGGGTGGTCCTTCCCCGCAAGAAAAGGAGTTTATCTATACCCGTATCCGTCGACAGACGATCCGCACAAGAACCTTGGCGCGGGCTCAAGGTGGCCTCAGTCATCTGGAGTATCGCGTGGAAAAGAAGCTACACGTGCGGAAACAGCACTTTCTTACCACGCAGAGAAACCTGGCAGAGACTTTCTATCGAACGCTGGAGGCCCGGCAGGCCTTTGCAAGGCATCTTTGGCAGGGGAGGTGGTCTGTGAAAGAATTTCAGACCGAGGTGGATTTCATAGTCGCTCAAGACAGCATGCCCGACGACATTGCCCTGCCGTGGGGATAGCGACATGCTCATTTACGCAAGGATTGTGATGTATATCACCATATTATCTTGCTTATTGAAAGTGCCCCATTTCTCTGAATCTGCCAGCACTCGGTGCCGATTCTTTATTAAGAGCATAGTGCTTCTGAGACTACCTCCTATATTTCTGGTTTCCTATACTAGATCCATTATTTAAAGGGCAAGGATCTCGACTGTGTGGCGACCGATCTCGAAAAACCAACTTGTCGTTTACGACGTTCCAGGCATCCTAGCAGCACTAAGGATCAATAGGACTCAGCTTACAGTCCTGATCGTGGTCTCCAAGAATGACTACAGTGCCAACGTTCACTCGCTGGGGCGCGCCACCAACTTCAGCATTATCAAGCATTTGGATGGCGATGGTAATGTTCACTGAGAGATCTTCAACCATTTGCGCTACTTGTGTGAGCTTGGTCTGATGTCAAGGTGGCGCATCAATGATACAGCAGTATCTATCTCACAGTCTGGTCGTTATTAAGAATGCAGTATCTGCAATGTCGTTTGCGAGCATTTGCTCCACCAATATCGACTTCTATATCTGCAGCCAATGGATGAGAACGGGATGTAACCGTGGAAGCAAGTTGTAAAGTCGTAGACAGAGGAAAACACCTGCACCAGCGTAGTTTCTGCCCCTGCAGGACAAGAAGGCCGCCGAAGGCCACAAGCGGGCAGCATCTGTGTCTTTAGAACAGAGGGGTCGGCCACCAGCTGGACCCTTAGCAGGCTGCTTCAACTTTACTTCTGTTTGTCAGCAAGCTCATTAAAATGATCAGTTACATAAAAGGAACTAAACGTCCAGCATCGAGAATGGAGTTCTGTATCTTTTTGGCGACGTAGTATTCTGTTCATGCGGGTGGGTAAACCAACAGGAACCATTTTTTTTCTTTTTTCCTATTCAGGGACCCATTGGGATATTATTCTGGAAACTATGCGTGCACCTTTTTTTTTTTTTTTCTTTCTCAGGAAGCATTGAGGAAGCATCGGTAGAGATCATGAATCCAGATTAGGCACAACGGGTTTCTCTATAAAGAAGCATCCTTGCCTTTTGTCCTACAGCATGCAAAGCAGCCGTGAACGATCCAGAACCTCGAGTGCACGAGGTGGAACCGGGATTTATTTTAGGCCGCACTTGCCGTCATACGATTCAAGACAAAAAAAAAGAAAACCTTACGAGTTGACTACAAGTATC
Source organism: Gamsiella multidivaricata (assembly GCF_025024155.1). NCBI lineage: Eukaryota > Fungi > Mortierellomycota > Mortierellomycetes > Mortierellales > Mortierellaceae > Gamsiella > Gamsiella multidivaricata. The sequence continues at coordinate 35,504 of NW_026251848.1, forward strand.
ACACGTTGCGGACACATCATCATTTTTTTTTCTTTCCGAATATGGTGGTCATCACCTATCTACACGCATATATTTTTTCTTTTGAGTTCTTTCCGTGAGATTTGTTCACGGTCTATCTAATAGGACACTACGGGGTATGCTGTTTTAAAAAGGGAAAGGGGGGGGGTATATATGTACAACTTGGAGGATCCAAGAGAAGAATAAAAGTAAAAGGCACGCGAAGCAAAAAAAAAAAGAGCAAGCAAAAGCGAAACGAGCAAAAAAAAAAAAAAAGAATGGGTATGCATAGCTAAGTGTGTATGGTACGTGAAGGTCATTAAAGTGAAGAAACCCCGGCGATTTGTGTACAATGGGAAGAATGAGAGAGAGAGAGGGGGAATGGCTGCTTTCATGGGCTACGTTTAAGCATCTTGGAGACGAGCTTGAAGTGATGTTTTGCCTTGTGTCGCCATGAGTTGTTATCGTGATCATGAAGGGACTTTTCAGACTGAGCGGAGCCGGTGCTCGACGCTCGCTTGGCTGCGATGCCCTCAACAAACAAAGGGTAGCTCGAGCACTTCATCAGATCCATGATGGACTCGCGTGCCTGCTCCAGGACCTGTGGGTGATAATTGCCCTCGGCCACCGACCTCAACAGTCGACAGCGGACTGCATCCGAGAGGTTGAGCTCATGAGGGCTGCTGGGCAGGACAAAGGTATCGAGGATAGCGCGCATCTTGCGTTGGAGATCTGAGAAAGCGCGTGCTTGCGACTGGTTCAAGTACTGGGCTGATTCTGCATGTAGGTTGAACATGGGGACAGACTGGTGAACGGACTGGTATAGGGATTGAGCGCAAAGCTGTTTAAAAATGAATATCATGAGTTAGTTAAGAGGGTCCGTTTAAGAGGCCATTTATTTCTTGTACGAATGTGTATGTGAAAGTGAGAAATGGTTACCTTGTACTGTCTGGAAGCAAGCCAGAAGGCAAGGTTCTCGTAGCAGAATTGAGACTGCAAGAAGGCGCCAAAGTTGTCGAGGGTGTACTGACCACGCCCCTGGTTGAGGAGGATCTGGTGGAGCGTGGGTCTGCTCAGGGGCGAATCGTCTTCGTCTGCAGAGTGGTGTGAGTTGAAGCTGGCGAAGGAGTGGCGCTGTCTATGTGTGGAGGGTGAGAAGTACTGGGACGAAGGCGAAGGCGGGCTGGTGGAGAGCGCAGACTGCTGGTGCATTGTGGGCCCCTGGATCGAGGGTTGTGCGAGAGAGACGGTCGTTGGCATGGGTGTGTGTGCGTCAGTCAATTGGGATATGAAAGGAAAGGCGACAGAAAAATGGGCTGTGGAGGAGTGAGGATATTGGAGCCGTTAGATGTAGGGAGGGGTGAAGTGTGCCAAAAGAGGGGAGGGGAAGGAAGGGTCTGAAATGGGAGTGCTGAAAGTGTGGAGGACGGGGGATGAACTTGCAGTATGGAGTGCGAGCGAGTGAAGATTGGCGAAACAAAAAGAGGGAGAAGAAAGAGGAGAGCGAGCAGGTCGATGGGGTGCGTATATATTTATACGATGCGTGCGAGAAGTGGGCTGCCTGACCCAAGGATGCGCTGTAGCTACAAGAAATGAATACCCGCTTAAGGTTTTTGAATACAGTACAAAACAGCAGAGGGGTCACTCACACAACAAACAAGCAAACAAACAAAGGATGCGGCGGACAAGGCTACTGTAAACCTGAAATGAAATGACCCGAACTGACTGAAATGAATGAATACTCCCCTCTCAAAAAACGTGCCTGGGATGTGACCGCAATGGTGTGTTTGCGCCATTCAATTGCACTCTGTACTCTATCTCTCCCCAGCGGATGGCAACCATATAGGGCCCCCATGCCCCAGCTCCCCCTCCTGGTCCCTGCGGTAGATTACCCTACAGGACGTAATTCTCAACTATCTCGCTCCAATATGAAAAACCAAGGTCACCATAATGTGCATATCCTGCGTACCAGATCAGTACTTTGATTCCTCCTGCCCCCTTCTCTCCCTCGTGGTACAGTCAGCACCTAGCCCCTTCAAAAACTGTCTCGTTAAACAGCAGATCCAACAACAACCATGTAATAAAAAAACGTAGTGATGACTAAGGAATGTCGTGTGGCGCGCAACGTGGCGGAAGAATGACTTTCTCACCTCAGCAGCCTGCATCCGGAAAGAATGATTATTTATTCGGCGACGGCTATGATGATGACGATGATGCCATCCCACTTCAGCGCCTGAACACGCTGTTGTCTCATTTCGTATATGGCTTCGCCTGCTTGCCTGCCTCGCCTGATGCATCTCTGGACCCTTTTAACTACAGATGCAACCGGTATTGGTTAACCCTGTCTTGCACTCCGGATCATACTCGATTTGTCTGACGAGCATTACAGACACCGCGGATCAAGCCAACAACTCGTGAGATCATGGTGATGTGGCCATGACTGAGTACCCCTGGAATCCCCTGGCCCCAGCTGAGAGCCCTGTTCTCTACCGCTGTTTATTATACACATATCGCCAACTCAGAAAACACCTTCACCAAGTCCCATGTTTTCCATGGGTACCGTACCCTGGTCAACTGGTATTTGTATCTCCCCTGGAGCAAGAAAGAGCGAGGGTGCGACATCTCCACCCCTTTTGGGAGTCATTGACCAAAGAATTTTCTTTCAGGTACCCCAATCAGGAGCGCCCCTGGCCCCTTGCGACCGCTCTCTTCTTCCCCTTCTCAAACAGTATTGACTCAGATCGAAAAAAAGTTTCTTTTTTCCTTGGCTGAGGTCACTGAAATCCAACCCACAGGAGCTCATTGTCTATGCCGTGCTTACCAGAGAAGACATGTATCCCCTATTTTTACCACGGAGGTTAAGGTGCTCCGCCATATTTTTTTTCTTTTCTTTGCTGCCATAAGGCCATAAGTGTGCAAAAAAGCCCGTCCTGGGTATGAAAAACACTGTCTGGAGATCGGCCGGGAGGACTAGATCCGGCTACCTTTCTTTTTTTTTTTGTTGCTTGACATACAGTAAAAAAGGCACCGTTAGCATTGCATTGCCGATTCATGTCCAGCAGATCGTAAGGGACCATACAACAGCTTAGGAGGATAAAAAAAATGCGCCCAATTTCTTCACTAGTTTCTTCCATGTATTCCTTGAAAAAGAGCAGATCAAGACCAAAAGATGCTGAGTTGCATGTCGGTGCATTTTCAAAAAAAAAAAAAAATGGACTGGAAGCAGCAAGGCTGCAGATGGTAGCATTCATTTTTGCGAGCAAACAAACAAACAAGCAAACAAACAAGCTGCCAAACGAATCGTCCGATGGGTACAGCCCCTCCATTTCTATCGTGCTTTGAAAAGAAATGAACAAAAAGAAACTATTTGTTAGGGGATTGAAAATCAAGGGCCCTTGCCTCCTTTCATCAGCGCACGTTTGTTCCCGCTTCTTTCTTTCCCTCGTTCATTTTTTCGCATCTGGAACAAACAGAAGGCTGCAGCTGCAGCTGCAGCTGTTTGTGGCCTTTACTGGTGAATGGCGCTCTGCAGTAGCGTAGAATGAAAACGAGGCTCAGCACGAACCAATTACCCTTGGTTTTTGACGGTATCTCTCCTTTGTCCCATTCAACGTCGTCCTATCTCTGCAGTACTGAAGCTGCATCTGCAAAAAAAGGCCCTCAGCGACAAAAATAGGGCTCGCGACCCTGCATCGTCAACATGCCACATCCTTGCATCACTTCTCACTTTCTTGAATTCTCTCTAGTCTCATCTGGCTCAATTTCTTTCAAAAGCGAGTTGCCTTGCATGACCCATAGATGGAAATATTAAAAAACAACGGCACTGTTGTCACTGGCAGCAACAGGAGAATTCTTTGTTCTCGGCTCTCATCGTATTTGTGTTTGTGTTCTGTGTGTATGTCTTTTTACAGTTTCTCCCCAACCCCATGACCCTCCACGTTATTAAGCAGCAAACTAATCTAAAATCGGCACGCTCTAGAAGGTAGAGGGTACGCCCACTTTCTCTGGACGGGGCCTTCTCGCAAGTCACAGGCACATTCGGGTACTCGCCAGAACCTTGTTGACGTTGAGTAGATACTGTGATGGTCTGCAGAGCAACTGGACGGTTGCTGGATTCGTATACAACAGACCTAGTCTGCCTGGCCTTCATCATCTTTTTATTTTTTTTCGAAATGCTCAGAGGGTCTGCGATCCAGATCTGGATACTCCTGTTGGCGATACATGCACTGCCTCCGTTTTATTTTTTTGTCACCCTAAAATGAGGTGATGTAATCTGAATCAGGGGCATGAGACTTCAAACCCAACCAGGAAGTCGGGAAACGACCCTGTGAGGAAGCTCGGCAAAGAAAACAGCCGCAGGCCCCTCCTCGCCCCCTCCTTCCCCTGGATACGCGTTTCATACACGTCAGGAAGGGAGCCCCCGCGTTTGACCTGCGCCGATGGACCCTTGTTTACGCTTGACATCATCTGACTCCGTCGTCAGCCCTACAACTCGCGATCGAGGGATTATTATGCACATTGTTGGTTGTGGAGAATCTCCACCACCGATTGGCAGACAGCTCTCGCCGGTCTTGAGAACATGCATGCACTCAAACAGATGACCCCCTAATGTAACCTTGGATGAACTATGGACACGGACTGCGGGTTGTCTCTTTCTCATAGTCTTTTTATTTTACTTTTCTCTGTTCATTTTGTGCAACCATGGATGATCCAAACAGCGCCAGATTTTCCTTCTTCCATCGACTTCATCAGAGAAAGCGCCATCATAAAGAAAAAAGTTGGTGAGAGCACAAGGAGAGCAAATAGACAGAGAGGAAGTGTGCATGCATGCATGGACAAAAAAGACGACTCTGCATCAACTCAAAAGAATGTCTGTAATTATTATTTTGTTGGTTATGAGCAGCTCTGCCTGCCCTCACTCATCCCCACACCTAAAATGAAAAAAAACCCCCCGGCTGTTCTGTGGGTAGAACGTAACTTTTAGTCTGCAGACTATCACAACAACAACAGTGTATTCCGCCATTGTCGCCAGCTATTTGTGTTCCATTGTGAAAAACTAGCCCGACTGCTCAACGTGGCAGAAGAATAAGAGGGTGGTATCGTGGCAAGCAACGTGCTGACAACATGGCATGCGTGCATGACGAACAGTCTCGGAAATATTTCGCAATGACATAAAAGAGAAAGACAGTTCCCAATTGAAGTTAGAGTTGCGGGTTAGGCTACTCAAGGTTTGGAATAGTCGCACGAATTGAGTTGGCAGTGAGCACTTTTCTTTTGTGGTGGTACCTTTCTGCGCCCGCTTAGGGTTAGTGTTTGGCAAAAACGATGTCGTGATTGGTGCAAGCCTACATCTCCACAACTTGCTTGACATCTTGATGCACTTGCCCTCTTGCGTTCCTGATAATCTCCCAGGGCAGACGCCTTTCTTGTCTCGCAAGCATATTCCTTAGACCAGGGACAGATCGCCCTCTCGGCTCGATCGCTCGTTTCTTGAGTGTTGGTTCAGAAATAACGTACAAATCGCCTAGCACAGTCTGAAATAAAAATGGGTGCAGGAAAGGAGGTATACCAGACTACCGTACTTTCAGTGTGCATCCATGCCAGGTGATTTGTAGACCCTGTTTATATACACTTGAGCGCGTGGAGTATCTTTTCTTTCCAAACTGTCAGCTCGTAGAATCACCCAAAGGTGCAGTGAAATACTTCATGACCACACCCCTTGTGCATGTATATGATTCGATTCTCACCACACACAACAGAAATATTAAGATAATCATTCCCGTGACGATTTGAATTCCAATTGCATTGCAAATGTAGTCTAGACATAGCGAAGAGACTCCAACGATGTTTAAACACTGTTCCGGTTCCAGCTCATATCTTGGGTGCGCTAACACTTTCAACGATCTGTCTTTGAAAAATAAAATGTAAGAGGCCAAGTACCCTACTTTCTTGCGTCAGACAAGGTTTCAGGCCGTTTTGCACATTTTTTAAAGTTTTGACAGAGTGGAGGATCGAGGAACTGGGAACCCGGGGATCCTGAGCATTGTATGTCTGTGGCCACTCAACCCCTTAAAAGCAAAAAAACTTTGGGAAAATGTGGCCTGGTAGGTGCACCATTGCAATATATAGACTATATGAGTACTTTTAGACATATAGTAGGCATACTACAGCCGAGAATGTTCTTTATTCTTTCGCATCTCTATAACAGTCGAAGGACGGACGCGAAGGTGATGCTCGTGAAAAGGCTTAATTCCGAGCCTAGCCTTCATACCGACCAAACCAGGATGATCCTTCGGTATCTGTTTCTGCTTTTCCTTCAGCTCTGTAACCATGTCCACACACGAGCTCGATCCACAAGTTCCCTCGTGCTTCTCCTGACATGATGGACAGGAGATCATCAGCAGGTTGCACGTCATGTTAGAACAATTGCAGTACGAATCGCAAGGTGTCCCGCAGGTATGACACTTGGCAAGAACATCATCCGTGATGGGTTCGCCTAGGCGCTTGTCGAACGTAAAATTTTTGCCTTTATAGATCGATTTGACCTGCTCTCCATCTGTCGCCGCCGTATCATCGGCTGTTGCTGTAGCGTTAAGTTGCTCCTGAATATAGCGACCATACGCAGTGACACCTCCCTGTAACATTTTGACCGATTTGAAACCGTTCGATTTGAGTAGGGCTCCTGATCGAGTGCAACGGATGCCTCCTGTGCAGTACATGTAAATGTCCTGATCTTCCTTCCCTTTGCAGATCTCAAGCATGGCGTCCACGTTCTCCCGGAACGTAGTTACATCCGGCCGGATCGAGTGTTCGAAATGCCCGATCGCGCTATAACGAAGGAGTTGGGCAGACGGTCAGATACATTCCACATTCTTATTTTCTCAGTTGTAAATGAGCTCGATCAGCAGGAATAGTGAAAATAGATATACCTTTCGTAATGATTCCTCATGTCAATAAGGATAGGAGCTTTCTCCAGCGACGACAGCTCCTTGTGCCACTCTTCTGGTGTAAGATACATGGGCTCGTTGTACAGATCGAATGTGTTATTGTCAATGCCATCGGAAACCAGCTATGAAAAAAAAAAAATTTCAGGCAAAGTGTATTGTGAGATGCCTTTCACGCTTCATGCTATTCGACGGATGAAAACAACAATTACTTCATACCTGTTTCTTGACTCTGACGTGCAGTTTCTTAAACGCCTTGCCTTCAGACATGGCGGGGTTGAACCGAATCTTGTCAAAGATGGGCCAGTGTGTTGCATAATACTCCTTAAACTGCTCGACCTGGTCCTTGGGACAGCTGATCTGGGCATTGATACCCTCCGCAGACACATAGATACGACCGACGACATCCATTACTCTCAAGTCGGTCAAGAAGTAATACTGGATCTTGACAAGGTCGTTTTCACTGATCGGTCGAAATTGGTAGAAGGACAGGGTGATGTAGTCCTTGGCGGGCGGGTGTGGGGTCCGTTGGATATGGTCCCTCATTAGACGGAGGGTCACTTTAGCCAGGCCCTCTACCGGAGGCATCTCTACTCGAATTTTTCCATCTGACAGCACCATACTGTGTGGACCGCTTGGTGTCTTCCCTGTAGTCGTCTCATATGTGTTGTGTGCACTAAAGGTGCTGGGCGCAGACGAGAACGGCCTGCAGCCATTGAAAAAGGGGATTGAGGAACGAAGCAGGGGAAAATGTTTTCCACTTGAGACGAAGCAGAGTGCAAGAGGGGTAATGGATTGCTTGGCTTGGCTCCCGGTCGTCTTCAAGAAGAGCTTGGAGGCGGTGCTGAGCACCCGACGATGAGTGATGGAGATCATTGCTGGACCCTCGGGGCATTCAGGCACCGGTTTCTCTTAAGGCCATTGGGTCACGTGTAGTACTCTAAGAGTGCTAGCCATGGCGTTTCGGTCCATTACCCATCTGTCCACTCCACGACCTCACTCCACCTTTTTCCTCCACCTTTGGCTTTGGACATCTTCTCGGTGTGCTTCTCCACTCCCATTTCACATAGACATTCGACTTTGGTACTTTTATTGCGCCGCATTGCAGCAAGTTTGAACGTTACCCCGTCACCACTACGCGCACCAGAGTGAGGACAACCACGCTCCCTCCACCAGCTCCAGCAACTATTCCTTTCGCTCTTAACCTGACCGTATTCCGAACACGCAAACGACGAGGCAGGACAGAAAGACAACGGTAAAACCGACTAGCCTTCAAGTGACCTTTTTGCGACTGAATAACCGTGCCTGACCACACAAGGCAGCGCGTAGAATGTGGTTTGCTAACTCTTCCTATCGTTCATCGGCCTTGGATATAGGAGATGGACGATGATCAAAAGCTTGAGGATGTCCGAAAGCGACTCCAAAAGGAGAAGGAGATCAAAGCCGCGACCATGAAACTGCGAGGAATTCAGCAGAGCGAGTCTGCCAAGGCCGCATGCGACGCTACCTTGGAGGAATCCCAGCAGCGTATCAACTACTTTCAGAACGAATTCGACAAGCTGCAGTTGAAGAAGCAGGAGAGCACGCCTAGGGCGCATCGGACCCAGATCACAATCACCCTCCCGAGCCTGGAGAGTGCGCCACTATCATATTCTGAAAATCGGATGGCAGCAAGCAGGACACATTCTACCTCCAACGCACATTATCCGGATGACTTTATATCTCACAGACCCCTGTCAACAGTCGGTAAAGCAGACGTTATCTTCTATTCATCCGATTTACCAAAGCGATGTCGTTGGGGACATGAAAATGACTCTACCATTGGCACTTCATCGTGAGGCGTAGAATGGGCTGAGCGGTCATTTTAGAGACCGAACGCGCTAAAATTGCCAAAGAGCTGATGTGTGTACAGCCGCCCATTTACAAATAATGCTCACATCACATCTTTTGCACACCCCTTTGCTGTGACCGAGTAGATCTTCTTAAGGCCCCGACTCCCATCACAGCCAAAAAGGTGACATATAAGCTACGCGAGCTGGCCTACAAACTTGACATCGAAAAGAAGGTCAAAATTGCCTCCGAAAGGCTGGAGCAACTGGGCATGTCTGCCAGGGATGGCAATGCCGAGAGCAGCGAGAGGGTTGTCCTGCTGAAGCGAGCTCTTCAAAAGTACCAGGGTCTGTACATTCCAGGTCAAGGTAAATATCATGTTCTGGTCAACTTGATCACTCTTATAAGGAAACGTTGCCATGTCAGTAACTGAACCCTTGGTAATTTCTTGCGGATAGATGATGACATTACGACCACTCCAGGCACGGCGCTGAGACGGCCGATGACAGGAACCCTTTATGTCCGAATAGCTTCCGCCAGAAACCTCAATAATGCACCCACACGTAACTCCAGGCCATCGGAATCGACAGCCTTCATCAAAATCGATGGCATGCCCCGTGCGAAAACAAGGCCGGCGCGGAACGGCCCGAGTGGTATACGATGGAATGAGGATTTTGAGGTGCCAGTTACAAAAGCAAGTGAGATTGAAATTGCCATCTTTGACAGGCCGGACCAAGTCCCAGTGCCTATCGGTCTATTTTGGCTTAAAATCTCGGATCTAGTCGAGGAGCTTCGTAGGAAGAAGGTTGAGGCGGACAATGATGCGGCCTGGGTAGCAGCCAATGTGCAGGAGATGGGTGGTAAAGCCCCGATCATCAGGCCGGGGACGGGCCCCTTGGGCGATAATCCGATTAATGGCGTTGAGGGAATCGAGTCGTGGTGGGATTTAGAACCCATCGGCCAGATCAGCTTGAAATTCAACTTTGGTGTGTTTAACCTACGTTTCATCTGCGTTATTCCTGTTTTTCTGCAACCCTTTGCCGGATCGATGAGACTGACTTTGTCTCTTTCAATAGTGAAAGATGTTGCTGTCAGAAAGCGCCCATCCAAACTGGGGCGCCAAGGAGCTGTTCGCAAGCGCAAGGACGAGATCAAAGAGATCCAAGGACACAAGTTTGTGTCCCAAAAATTCTTCCAGATTATGTGCTGCGCCCTGTGTGCAGAGCTATTCACTGGAAAGGGCGCGCAATGCGAAGGTAACAGCGACCGTCCTTCTTTCTCGATGATACCTGGCGGCGAACGTTACGTCGACTTTCTAACTTACTTATCTCAACATTTCTTTTGATTGCTGGTCTACATAGACTGCAAGTTTACTTGCCATCAAAAGTGCGCTGAAAAAGTATTTATCAAGTGTATCGCATCAAAGACAGTTGAGGACCCGGACGAGGCCAAACTGAACCACCGCATTCCCCATCGTTTCGAGACCTTTACGAATTTGTCGCCGACATGGTGTTCTCACTGCGGTCATATGCTTGCCTTTGGCCGTCGTCATAAGAAGTGCTCAGGTAATGGTTGCGGATCGTGTGTCTAGAAGCAGTAAAATACGCCTTCGACTGATCACCAGATTCTGGATTATTAACACGACTCGCCGTTGTTAATTTTCACAGAATGTCCCGTGGTAGCCCATGAAGGATGCAGCGATCTCGTCCCTAACCATTGCGGTATGCCCGCCGAGACGGCTAATAAGTTAATGGAGGAGATTAGACGTCGGAACCAGAGTGGACGCCTGGCTCAATCGCCCCGCAAACTTTCTAACCCACCATCATACGAACCCCTTCCTGCGGAAGCGAAGGCCACACCGTCGAGACCTGTCCCACCAATTCCTCAGACGGAAAGGCTTCCTAATTATCAAAAAGAACGACCTCCACTTCCTTTCAGACCAGAAAGCCGTCCGGAGCACAATGTATCTCCATCGGTCGACTCTAATCAACTCAGACTTCAGCAACAAATGCAGAAACTTCAGCTGCAACAGCAGCAGCAGCACGAATACGATCAGCAGCAACAGCGCAAATTGGAGCAACAGCGTCTGTATGAGCAGAAACAGCAGCAGCTTTATCTTCAACAACAGCAGCTTCAGCAACAACAGCAACAACAACAGATACAACAGCAACAGTTCCAGCAGCAGCAGCTTCAAATACAACAGCAGCTCAAACAGCAGCAGCTACTCGAGGAGGAGCGGTCTCGCCGGCTCGCTCAAGACGCTCACGGAGGAATGGAGGACAAGTTCCGTAACGAGCAGGCGCGACTGGAGCAGCTTCGTCTGGAGCAAGAAAAGAAACAGCAGCGGACGCCACCTATCTCTTCGTCGGTTGAACAGCGACCGCTGGTGATGCCCACGGTCCCCATGCCTACGCTAAAGATTGTCAATAAGCAACCGCCAAAGCCTACGCGCAAATACGGTCTAAACGACTTTCACTTTCTAGCTGTGCTCGGCAAGGGAAACTTTGGAAAGGTTATGCTATCAGAGGATAAGAAGATGGGCGAGCTCTTTGCCATTAAGGTGCTCAAGAAGGAATCTATTGTCAAGCAGGATGAGATTGAAAGGTACTTGTCACTGTTTTTATTGTCTGCTGATACGAAACTTCAGCATCTTCAGTATGAGAGGACCCTACTCACCATGACCATGTTATTTTTTATTTTCTAGCGCTCGCTCCGAAAAGAGAATATACCAGGTTGCCAACAAGGAACGCCATCCATTCCTGACAACTCTGCACTGTTGTTTTCAAACCGATACACGACTTTATTTTGTGATGGAATATGTCCGTGGAGGCGATCTGATGATGCACATTCAAAAGGACAAGAGATTTGGAGACCACCGCGCCAAGTTTTATGGATGTGAGGTCCTCCTGGCGCTTCAGTACTTTCACCAGAATAACATTGTGTATCGGTATGTCAATACCCTTTTGTCAGCTCGATATGTGTTGCGCCTCAAATACGCCTAAGGAATTTCATTGTTCTAATGCTTGAATAATATTATTCTTTAACGACTCGGCTTTATAGTGATTTGAAGCTGGACAATATCCTGTTGACACTTGACGGCCATGTCAAGATCGCTGACTACGGTCTGTGCAAGGAGAATATGCCCTATGGCGTCACCACTCGAACAATTTGCGGCACCCCTGAATTTATGGCGCCGGAAATCCTGGAAGAGCAGCCTTACGATCGCGCAGTGGACTGGTGGGCATTCGGAGTGTTGATGTACGAGATGTTGCTGGGTCGTGCGCCGTTCTCTGGTGAAGAGGAGGACGATATTTATGACTCGATTCTAGAGGACGAACCCCTTTATCCTCATGGCTTTGGACGCCATGAACAGGCACTGTTGCAGTCTCTGCTGGTCAAGGTGCCAAGTCTTCGCTTGGGCGCAGGACCAACGGATGCGGAGGAGATCAAGGCGCATGCGTACTTTAGCAACGTGAACTTTGATGATGTTTACCATAAGCGGATCCGGCCACCGTTCTTGCCAAAGGTGTCGTCGGCGACGGATGTATCGAACTTTGATTCTGAGTTCACAAGTGAGGCGCCCGGGGAGACGCCGACGGACTATCGCCTGAACAATGTGGAGCAGGATCTCTTCAAGGGCTTTTCGTACGTCTCGCCGTGGGGTCAGCCATAGACTTCAATAAAAAAAAAATGCTTCGCCCTATCATTCCTATCATGTGATTGGTGTTTACTACCTTTTTTTTTTTTTTGGCACTTTGACCTCCGTTTGCGATTCAGTTTCGGCATCGTCGGTGGACACCTTTCGCGATCAGTTTTTTTCTTCTTTCGCATACCTCAGTGACGTTATGGCAAACAAAGGTGGGAGAAACTTCAACTGCATATTATATTATAGAACGATTCAAACAAATCCAGCTGACTGATAACTTATTGGTGTTCGAATAACAGTTCGTGCTCAAAAGGCGGCTACAACCAAGGGCAAGAAAGTGGTCGCGGGGGGGGTCAAGGCGAACCCTAAACAGCAATTCTCGAAGACGAGCGCGATGAAGAGTAATGGCCAATCCCCCAAGAAGAGCAAGAAGAAGAAAATGACCAAGTCCAGCAACAACAAGAAGCGCCCTCGGGATCAGGACACAGAAGTTGGGGAGGAAGACGATTTTGAGAGACGAGAAGTTGAGAAGAGGAAGAAGCGTGCAAAGATGGTGGAGGCGAGCAAGACGGCCGAGACTCAGCTCGAGGTGTTTGTGGAGGCGCATGATGTGATTCTCGTGGTTCTGGATGCGAGGGATCCTCAGCGGTGCAGGTCCAGGTCTCTGGAACATTTGGTCCGCCAACAGAGCGGGAGCGGGAAAAGGATTGTCTTTGTGCTCAATAAGATTGGTAAGAACGAACGAACGCATGAACGAACGACGAGGAGAGATTGGGATAAGTGGAGGCGATCCAGGGGTTTCTGGTGCTAACTCGTTTACGGCATTTCTCTTTTTTTTTTTTTTTTGCGTGTGTTTGTCCTTCCAAGACTTGGTACCGCGCCGCAATGCTGAGAGTTGGATCAGAGCCCTTTCACAAGAATACCCCACAGTACCCTCCATCGCCACGAACACCAGTACTTCCAAAGCTACCGGCGCTGAAGAGCTCGTCAAGATACTGAATCACTATGCCACGAATGCCAAGCGCTGCTCGACTATCACCGTCGGTATCACCGGTTTTGCCAGCGTCGGCCGCTCCACACTCCTCAGATCTCTTCAGCACTGCTCCCAGAACTTCTCCAGCTCCAGCAGTAGCAGCAGCAGCAAATCCTCCACTACTGCCATCAAGTTCACACAAACACCTGGTTTGATCGTTAGCAGGACTAGCGGTCGGGGACCGATTGACATGCTCCTCCGGAGCAAGATCCTCCCAGAAGAAGATCTCGTCTCGACCACGGGCGCGTTAGTCATGCGTTGTCCGAAACAACCACTGATGCTCAAATATATGCTGCCATCGTACGATGATGGGGAAGAGTTTTTGGGCTTTTTGGCGAGGCAGCAGGGTAAGGTGCAAAAGGGAGGTGTTCCTGATACGGCGTACGCGGCGCGTGTATTTTTGAGGGAGTTGAGTAATCCGGATGGTGGGATGGGATTTTGCACTACCGCGACGACAAAGGGTCCTGGTGCCAACGCTGAAGAAGTGACAGAGTGGATGAAGGAGTTTGGAACAAGTGCGAAGGAGAATGTTAGGAGGGTGGAACAGCTCTTGGGGGCTGATCAGCGATTGGTCTCCCTTGCTTTGGCTCCATATGACTTTGACGAGGACCAGAAGGAGGAAGACGAAGGAGAGAAAGACGAGGAGCATGAGGAAGAGGATTAAAAATAGGCATGGTTTCTCAAGCCTAGATAACTAGAGGAGGTAAATAAAAGGACAATCTACTGGACTGTCAGTCTTATTTGACAACCCATCCAGAAATCCGTGTAAAATACTTGGCATTTGTCGAAGACCAAGGGAATCTGAGCGTAAACAATAGACCCCTCGTAGAGCAGGCGTCGTGTGAACACAGGAAAGGTGTTACTTAGCCAAGTAGCTTATTTTCAAAAAAATAAAAAAAAATCATGCATTCTACGTGTGAAGCCCCATAGCAGCTGGAAAAGCTAAAATATTCCCAGTCCGGGGATCGAACCCGGGCCTTGTCGGTGAGAGCGACAAATCCTGACCACTGGACCAACTAGGAATTTACTCCGATGATGAACGTTGCATTAAAATTATTTTATTTCAATTATATTCTCCACGTGATATTGCCATAGGCGGTAAATATTCTGTTACGCGGTCCTGCATCAGAGAGCGATACCAGATCTTGCCGACGTGGAGTGGCGGTCCACCCTTGCCCATGTCCACGACAAGCGCTCTGTGCACACGTTCTTCAGCAGTGCTGCTGATACGTCCCAGAGGACACATCATATTAAGAAGCTGCATGGTATGCTGCCTACCCTGAATACCATGAAGGCTCGCCACCCGAGTGTAACAGGATAACCCCGCTTATAGCCCCGACTCCGAAAGGACTGGGGCCCCGGCTATAGACAACCGACCGGGCCGGAACCGGACCGTAGACATAGATATATAGACCAGCTAGTTGCCATCTTAATACAGCACGCATTCCAACCCTTTCCATCCTTACCCCTGCCCTCGACTGCCTAGAGCTATTACATGGTAGCAAAGGTTCTTCGATCCCCTGCACCTCTGTCCCTGAACCACGATCCCCCTGTACCACGAAACTCTGCTAAATTTTTACCCTGATCCACCAATTAAATTAAACCTTGGCCGACCAACTGTCATCCCTTTTTTCCTCCCTAACCATGAATGAATCCACCCCTGCCCCCGCCCCTGCCCCCGTCCAGGTCCTGTTACCCTCCTACAGGTACCCGTCTCCCACTGCCTTCAACGGAGTGCGGGATGGCTTCGCTTGCGAAGCATGGCTTACCACTGTCCGCCGTTTTTTCATTGGTGCTCGCATCAGCGAAGACTCGCGCACGGTCACAGCTGTTGCGTACCTCGGCCCCACTGGCCTCCTCTGGTGGGACGGCTTGCAAGCGCCGGACACGACACCCTGGTTCCAGTTCGAGGAGCTTTTTCGAGCGGAGTTCCGCCCCGCTGGATTTTATGATCATGTCCGAACCCTCCTCTTCGGAATCAAAATGTCTAGCACTGTTGCTGACTATGTCAGTCGCACTCGTCGCTACCTGGCCATTTTGTGCACGAACGAGACCCACCCTGAGGCTCGTCTTATGCTCGAGGAC
>NW_026251849.1:0-50891 GCF_025024155.1 Gamsiella multidivaricata
GCGGGGTGCTGAGCCCGACGAACACAGGAGGCGGAGGGTTTTCCGACTTGCGCTCCTTGGCCGACTTGAGCGTTGTCACAAGGCTGTCAAAAGTCCGGCAGACAAGCAGCCAATCCCGAGCATCGTCCTCAAAGTCAGTCAGAACGTCCGAAACGGTGTAGGCAATCTTGAGCTTGGCAAATTCCACTGCAATGCAGACAGTATCAGCGCGCTTCATGGTATAAAAGATACAGGTCTGCTCGACAACCTGGAAAAAGATCAGTCTGACCTGCTCGATATTCTCAAACCTCGTCACAATCTCGTCCAGAACGCGCTTCGACCACAGCGCAATGCGGCATAAGTCTCCTGTGTCCTTCTGCGCCGACGCTTCAAACGAGACCTCTGCGACCCCAATATCGAGACACTCCTTGTACCGGACGAGGAAGTCGGGATTCTTGGATAATGTTGTCAAGTTCTTGCAGAGGCGCACGAAAATGCTACCGGATGTCGCGGTAGTTGCTGAACTATGGTGGAGATATCAGAAGTCCAGAAGCAGTGTTTGAAATAGGGCCGAACTGGAAAAAAAAAAAAAAAAAAAAAAAAAAAAACGAGCATATGATAAACACAGGCGTACAAAATGTCTGCCAACTTACTGTGCGAGACGACTAAAGTCTGGACGATCAAAAATAGGCCGCAGCATACCCAATATGAACGAGCTAGTTTGGTCAGCCTCGCTCACAGGCGCGCATTCCTTGGGCAGCTTGACCGCGTGCTCATAGAGCTCCTTCAGCGGCGAGTCTTCTTCTTCTTCTATCCGTTTCTTGAGCTGCTTGCGTGCATACTCGCATCCACCTTTGCGCTCAGCTTTCCGAAACACCTAACACAAAAGGAAATAGATCCAGGATAAGTACACAGAGGCTCCGCAGCATGTGTATATCGTATCGACCGCATGATCTTCCAACTACCAAGGCACATACATTGCGGGCTGCTTGGCAAAAGGCCACCGCACCATCTTCCTCGTCCGCCCTGGCTTGTTCGTCGTCCTTGTTGGGCTGGATCATCTCGACCATGACCTCGCGCAACCTCTCAAAGCGCTCGCCAAAATGCCGGCGCTGCATATTAGTGGGCTCTTTGCCGAGGAACAGAATTCCGGCTGTGGCCCTGCAGGTGAACAGCAATATTAAATGCATCGCGTTAGCTTATCAGCGAAAAGCATCATGTACACAAAGAAATCAGTCATGGTCAACGCAACTTACAGAAAGTCTTGGAAGGTGTCGCGGTCATATGGCGTGGCGATCGCCTCCTCATAATAGTCGTTGAATGGGGCCGAGATGTCGTAGTATCCGATGATGCAGCTAAAGGCGAACGCTTCATAGTCGAATACGACGTTCAGGGGGCGGTGGCCCTGCTCCTGGACAAGTGTGGCCACCTCCTCTTCCTCCTCGTCCTCATCATCGTCGTCGTCATGGCTTGTCTTCATTCGTTGAAGAATACAAAGAAGAGGATTGCATTGTTATCAACATCAAATCCAAGAGCCATGACGGTCGAATGGCCTTGCAAAACGTCAAGCGCTTACCTCGCTCTGAAAGGGGTTGTTCGCATGGGTGGCGCTCTTCATGGTGTTTGGGCCTCCCACCACACGCTCGCCCTTCTCTGCTCTTGGTCGCTGCAGATCTTTTTCGGTAGTTTGCAAAATGAACCAAAAAAGTAATGAGGAAATAGTCAACTGGGGTCGAGAGTACCAACCAACGCAAAGATGGTCACGATCAGACTCCTCACCATGCTCTTCCGCCTCCTGATCTCGGTCTCGCTTTCCTAGAATTGTTCCAGATTGCTTGGTGGATGGCTCATCCTGATGCCACACCTTCTTGTTCAAAGCCCATATTCGGATAGATGGTCAGCAAAGGTTAGTAACAGCGCCAAGAGGCGACGATCGAAGACAGTGACAATGTTGCGCTTGGAGATAGTTCTGACATTAACGAAAAAAAAAATAATCACGCACCGTTTGCTCGCCTAGACGTTTGCGCAGCTTTTGTTGTGCCAGGTAACGCTCTTCATTGACAATGATGTCGTTGGTGATGTCCGTCGCTGCCTCCGTCCTGAAGGCTTCCAAACGCAGCTTGCCCATTTCGTCACCAAGGAAACCGACCCATGCGCAAGCATACGATCGAATCGCTCTGTCCACTGTTTTCCGACTGCTGATCTTGACAAGGCCATCAATGAACAGCGTGTGGTCGTTGTGAGTCTTGAAAAAGTGCTTTAAGGACCACTGGCCGACAGGAGTGACGAAAAAGTACTGGTCCGCCTCCAGGCCGGGATGCTCCCCAAGATGCGTCGCGAGACCATAGTACTGAGGTTGGTTAGCCATTGCTTGTAGCGAAAGAGCTGGGTTGGATAGTGTTGTAGACTTGATCTGGTTGTGCTGGAGGCTCGCAATTTCTGAAGGAATTGGGGACTACGTCACCAACTCCGTGCGCTCTCTACCTCCCTCTTCTCTCCTAATCCCTAACCGTTTGGCGGGCGCAACCAAGGCAAGGCATAGTCATTAATCAACCTCAACGCACTCCTGTCGGCCCGTTTGGCGGGGAGGAATGCTGTCCATCGATATGTGCGACCGGCCATGGTGGCCTGCACATGGAGGTGCTGCATTCAGCGCGAGGCTGTTGATTCACGTTTCATATTTTTGTTTTTTTGTGCGATGGTGCTCGGTGCGGGTGCGACAGCGTTGCCATTACGCATGTTCTATGCGGCACGCCGATCCGCATACTCGCCTGTCGGCCCGTTTGGCGGGGTGAGATGCCCATCGCGATGCACTGTCGGCCCGTTTGGCGGGTGCATCCAAGGTAAGCCATGTTTTTTATGTCATTCAGTCGTAATGCACTCCTGTCGGCCCGTTTGGCGGGGAGGAATGCTGTCCATCGATATGTGCGACCGGCCATGGTGGCCTGCACATGGAGGTGCTGCATTCAGTGCGAGGCTGTTGATTCACGTTTCATATTTTTGTTTTTTTGTGCGATGGTGCTCGGTGCGGGTGCGACAGCGTTGCCATTACGCATGTTCTATGCGGCACGCCGATCCGCATACTCGCCTGTCGGCCCGTTTGGCGGGGTGAGATGCCCATCGCGATGCACTGTCGGCCCGTTTGGCGGGTGCATCCAAGGTAAGCCATACTCTTTTTTTATTGTTTGTAACAAGGCAAGTCATGTTCTCTACTTAGGCGCTGCACGCCTCTGTCACCTTCGAAGCATCGTATGATAATTCAGCACGTCTCACTTTTTTGTACATGCCTTAATACTAAATCAGAGGCCAAAGATGTGACTCTCTCATAGGTCTTCTACCTCTTGGGAGACGATCGCTGGCACCACATTGGAGACATCCTTCGAGCATAGAGTGGCACACGAGCATCTCAACATCCTCTGCCGCCATAGAGCTAGTAGCCGATAACCGAGTGCAAGGCTCATTGACCAGAATAGCAGTAGAAGTGGTGGCGCTGTAAGCTCTCTTGAAACTCACTCTTTCTTCCTTACTCTTTCTCTCTCCCTCTCTCTTTTAGCAAGGTTACAGGAGTGGTTGGAAGCACATGACAGAGGACCAGGCAGAGGACCAGGCAGGAGATAGGTGGTGGTGAAGAGAGAGTCTATGCTGATTCGTTGTTTTTAACTCATTGCAGAAGATACACTATTTCTTTCGCTCTCGTTCCCCTCTCTACTCTGGTCTCTAGGAACGGATACAGGAGTGCTTGAAAGCATACAGGAGGATGAACCAGGAAGAACTACGAGGACAGAACACAGGAAGTAAATGGTGGCGGAGGAGTGTGTGTGCTGATCTGCAGTTGTTTTTTTACTCATTGCAGAAGACTCACCAACACTCCTTTTCTTTCCACTTTTCCTTTAGTGACGGATATATGAGTGCTTGAAAACACACAACAAAGGACCATGCAGGAGCAGAATACACAAGTAAGTGTTGACAGGTGTTGCGCGCGCACTGACAGTGTAGGGAAAAGTATTGGAGCTTGGCTGATAGGAGCAATTGACTTACGGGAGCTCTTTTCTCTTGTCGTTTTTTTCCTTTCTCCCCGATAGCAGGATTGCGAGAGTGCTTTGATGCACATGACAATGGACTACAGAAGCAGCACGTCGAAGTAAGTGTCGACAGGAAACAGAGTCATTGTTGTTCATTGTCTGTTGTGCACGCGGATTAAGAGTAGAGATCAGTGTTGAGGTTGGGTTCAAGAGCAATTGACTCATCAGTGTTGTCTTTGGCCTTCTCCTTCTATCTGCTAAGTCGAGTCGTATGTGTTTATTGATGCACATGTCGATGGACAAGAGAAGCCGGATTCACTGCAGGTAAGTGCAGTGCTGCATACGAGCTGGCAGTGGTAGTCTGTGTTTGGTATGGTTTATGGTATGCAGTAGAACTCATTGGATCTTCTTTCTCTGCCTCTGTCCTTATTACAGCTGCTTTAGTACGATCCCAGCAGTATCTTAAAGTACGCAGCAATGAAACGTGGGAGCTGGATCGCGTTGCAAGTAAGTGTTGTGTTGAGTCGTTGTTGGACATCGCAGTGCAGCACAGGAACTAGCAGTGGGGATCAGTCTTGACTCACTAGAGCCCTTTTCTCTTTTCTTTACTGTTTTAGCATAGTCACAGCAGTGCCAGCGCGCACCCAGCAAGTGAACCACAAGAGAGCTGGACTGCGTTGCAAGTAAGCGCTGTCAAGACTCTCTGCTGATTCGCAGAGGTGCACACGAGTTGGTAGTCGGGATCAGTGTTCAGTTTGGCGGACTGGAGCAATTGACTCACCAGACTTCTATCTCTTTATGTGGCCTCCTTAGCATGGATGCAACAGTGTCAACACGTACCCAGCAGAGGAAGGCGGGAGCAGGACCGTGTTGCAAGTAAGTGTTGACAGGGATTCTGTTTTGATTTACGTTGGTCATCGCAGTGCTGCAGTTAAGCTGGGTGCGGGGATCGGTCTTGACTCACCAGAATCCTTCTCTCTCTCTCTTTTCTTCTTTTGCTGCTTTAGCATCGTTGCAACAGCGTCAACGCGCATCAAGCAGAGGAAAAGCGGGACCAGGGATCACGTTGCAAGTAAGTGCCGGCAGAGCTCTATGTTGATTCACGTTGGTCGTCGTTTGTTGCAGTCAGGCTGGGCGTGGAGATCAGTCTTGACTCACCAAAGTACCTCTTTCTTGTTTCCCCTGCTACTCTAGCATGGTTGCGACAGCGTCAATTTGCACTCAGCAAGTGAAAAGCGGGAGCCGGAACTACGTTGCAAGTGTATATGGTTTATTCTTCTCGACCAATTTTAATGGCATCTTATGCTTAAGCAAGCATTGTCATGCCTGTCCCTGAGCCACCAATCTGAGAAATATCGCAGATCGTGCACAGGTTGCCTTGGAATTCAGTGAGTGAGTCACGCCGGCTCAGTTCAATGCTCAGTCCTGAGATGTATTCACGACAGACCCCACAAGCTGTAACGCCTATCAAGTTAACAAGAATAAAAGGAACCATCAGTCATCATGTCCTCGCGTAGCTTCCTCTGCCAAAATGCCCTCGCCCTCTTTCATGTGGTCATACTTCCTCAGCTTCTGTCGTCTGTGTCACCACAGTCAGCAGCAATGGGTGAAGAATCCGTCTGAACAGGGTGCACGCCTCTACAATTTTGTTGCCGTTGTCTCCTTATAAGCGTCTTGTATGTCCTTTGGAATCAACGCGTGGAAGCTCCTGACAAGCACTGGCAGTGCCCTTCTCTGGTCGCTTTCGGTAGGGTTGCGACGCACCGGCAGCGTGATCGGCGGCATGCCTTCATTGCCAGTGAGAATGGTCCTGCTGGCTTGAAAGAAGGACAGGAAGTGATCCTTAAGAGGCTCAAAGTTGAAGGCTTCGACCTGGCGCTAGAAGAGCTGTCAAGAGAAAAGGAGAGCATCGGTGGTGTGCACTCGAAGAGGGTGCACTACAATAACAAAAAATGCCAGGACAGTGATCAGCTTCCCAGTTTGAAAGAGTAGCTCTACAGTTAGATAGTGTAATCGTTTGTGCTTACCGATGATAGTCGACACAGGTGTCAGTCTCAAGAAGGTGGAGCGGAGGGTGTGTTGTCTCGAAGGACGCGCGGTGTGCGGTTCTGTGACCGTCTTCCCTCCTTCCTTGCACTTCTCCCTTCCTTCTTCCTTCTTCCTTCTTCCTTCTTTGCTCTCCTCCTTTGACCGGAACAGGACGTGGAGGGCATCAAGTGCGGACAGGACGTTGTGCTGATCGCAGAGGACCAGGCAGGAGGAGGACACACAGGAGGTAAGTGTTGGCAAAGGGGGTCTTTACCGATTCGTTGTTTCCTCATCGCAGAAGACTCACCAGCCATCTTTTTCTTTCCTGCTCCCTCTCTGTTTCGTTTAGCAGCGGGTACAGAAAGCAGGCAGGATGCAGGACCAAATTGCAGGAGGAGGCACAACAGAGTCTATGCTGATTCGTTGTTTGCTCACCGCATTAGACTCACTAGGCACTCCTGTTTCCTCTTCACTGTTTTCTTGAACCATGGGTCAGGAGTGCACGGAAGCACATATGCCAGCATGAGGATACACGCTGGAGGTAAGTGGGTGCAAAGAGGGTGTCTGCTAATTCGTTGTTTGCTCATCGCAGAAGACTCATCAGGCAGCCTTTCTCTCTCTTCCCTTTTCACTCTCTCTTTAGCAATGATTACAGGAGTGGTTGGAAACACACGGCAGAGGACTAAGCAGGAGGTAAGTGGTAATGGGTTTGGTTGATAGTGTATAATACACTCGTTGGATGTCCCTCTCTGACTCTCTTTTGTTTGTTGCTTCAGCACGATCGTCAAAGTGCTTATAAGCACACAGCAGTGGGAACGCCGGGGAGCTGGACGTGTTGCGAGTAAGTGTTGAAAGGACACTCGTGCTGATTCGCGTTGGTCATCGCAAAGCTGCACACGAGCCAGCAGTGAGGATCAGTGTGCATCTTGGCTGTCGAAGCAATTGACTCACTAGAGCCCTTCTCTCTTTTTGTTTTCTTTGCTGTGTAAGTATGGTTGCAACAGTGTCAGCACGCATCCAGCAGTGGAAACGCGGGAGCAGGACCATGTTGCAAGTAAGTATTGACAGGACTCTGTGCTGATTCAGCGTTACTCATCGGTGCTATAACGGTGCGGCTGGAGGAGATCACCCTTAGTGCTTGTCTGTTGAGCCATGGACTCACCGCTGAACCCTTCTTTTGTTCGTTCTCTTTCCCTTTTCGATGCAACTAGGAAGGCTGGGGCAGGGTCACCGAGTAAGTGTTGACAGTGTCGTCGTGCTGAATCAGTGTTGCTCATCGGTGTAGCAGCAGAGCTGGCAGTGGTGATCAGCCTTGGAGTTTATCTTACTAGGTTTCATAAGCTCACCACAGCCCTTCTTTTGTTTTTTCTCTTTCTCTTCTAGCAGCCGCTAGTGTGGTCTTACAGAAGTATAGGATTTTCTGGATCAACAGGATAGTGGCAAGCAGAAAGACAGTGCAGTGTCACCCAGTAAGTGTTGACAGGATGTTGTGCTTATTCAGTGTTGCTCATCGATGCTGCAGCGGTGGGACTAGTAGAGGAGATCAACCTTGGTGTTCGTCTGTTGAGATCAAAGACTCACCACAGAACCCTTTTGTTCTTTCTCTCTCCCTTTTCTCTACGACTAAGAAGGCTGACAGGAGTGCGACGAAGCATTGGGCAGTGGTAAACAGATTTTTTTATTTTTATTTTTTATTTTTTTACTAGTAGAACTGCCCGTGGCACACGCCACGGGTCCGAGGTAAAAAATAAAGTAGCTTTATTGCACGTTCAACAGATTCCTGCAGACGATATTTCGCGTCTAAACGCCCTCCTGTCCATCTATGGCACCATTTTCGACCAGAACCTTGAGGTTGTCTCGGTGTTTGCAACGCGAGAACCCGACATACAATTACCCAGCACCAGAGACGTGCTGAGGAAGATACACACCAACGCGATCAAGTGTTTATCCTTGTGCCTTGTTAATGGTCAAGGCAAACGCAAGTTTGACAGGAAACTGGCGCCTAGTGAACTTGATTGGCGTAAATCCGTCGTCCAGGGTCGTAAGAGGTATGCGTGGAATAAGCACTGTTCGTCTCCTGAAGTCACCGTTAAGAATCTCGGCACTGATGTATCTCTGACGGAGTGCTCGAACAATCAGACGCATATCGTTGCAGAGGCCGGATTTCCCGTCCATGTTTCGAAGAAGAATGATAGGCTGGCCCACCTTCAACAGCAACTCGTGGGGAGGCATACCTGGAGGACCATTGTACATTGAGCTTTACATGATCTGTAGCGGGACTTTGAAAGTAGAGTGGACTGTACGGCCTCCTATCAAGACCCGAGCAGCAATTCCAGATGACGCTGTTCCGTCCAGACCCCAAATTGGGATCGTGCTGGGAGTGAACCTTCTCATTTAGGCTACTACCTTTTTTATTCATGAGTCTATTAAGCTATCTAGTGCTCCAAGACCCAGGTCGAGGCTATAAAAACCTCTACCAGGAGCATAATAAACAATAACGCTCTTTTGTCTCCTTGACTCACACTCAGGTACATAAAACATCACAGACGCAACTACCATCACGTCCTTCTCGCGTCTTCCTCGGATACGGGCAATCAAAGTGCTGTACAAAAATGACTTGCCCGTTCCTCTTGGTCTATCAATAAAGAACACCTTTGCCACACCTTCGTCCTTGTTATCCAGCGCTGCCGTGGTTGCAGCGTACAGTGCTTTTTGATCGTCTTTGCAGAAATCCAAGTCATGAGCTGACTTAGCCGCAAGTACCCCAGTGCCGAGCTCTGCATGTTGTCCAAGTTCGTCACTGTTGGGTTGGCGATTGATGAGGTTGTGAAAGTTTCGAAGCATCTCTTCATAGACCGCCAGACTAATCCCAGTTCCCTTCAAAATCTCGTTGACGTGGAACAGTGCAGCGCTCTTGACAGCCTCTCCTCATTAAGGCAATCTCCAGCAACGCACAGGAAGAAAGTTCTGAGATAGGTTATCAGCGAATGCTTCCCTCAATTCGGGAGGATTGGATGGGCTGCATAGGTGCAGAGCCATAGCGAAAAGATGGCGTACGTTCTTGGGACTTCAACGCCTGTTACCAAATATTCAGTGAGAGGGCACCGTTCAAAGGGCAACGC
The DNA here is from genome assembly GCF_025024155.1 of Gamsiella multidivaricata. Classification (NCBI taxonomy): domain Eukaryota; kingdom Fungi; phylum Mortierellomycota; class Mortierellomycetes; order Mortierellales; family Mortierellaceae; genus Gamsiella; species Gamsiella multidivaricata. The sequence goes on from NW_026251849.1 coordinate 9,152, forward strand.
ATCTAAATCCTTTGCGCTATTCGGTCGATTGAAAGCGGTAATTATATCAGCGCGCCTGGTGAGAGGTATAGGCTCATCTCATAAAAAAAAAAAGAAAAAAAAAGAACTTGCCTTTCGAGCGGGTTACTGAGATTCTTAGGGCAGTCCTTGAAGATGATTTTGGAGTAGCTAGCTTGGCCGCATCTGCATGTCCGAGACGCTTGGAGAGATCCTGCAGCAGGGGCAGGTGCCAGGCCCGCATACTCTAGTTCCTCCAGATGGTGATTAGCACGCTCATGCCCTTGCTGTCTTTCGCGAGAATTAGCCCAGCACGCCTGGTGAGAAGTACATCAGCGGTTACATAGTTCAGATTGTTCTGCAAGTCCACCCCATAAAAAAAAAACTGCCTTTCGGGCGTACCACTGGGATCCCCAGAGCAGTCCCCGAAGTTAGTTTTGGAGTGGGTAAGATGACCACATTTACATATCCGAGGCGCTTGGAGAGGTCCTGCAGCAGGGGTAGGTGCCAGATCCGCATGCTCTGGTTCATCCAGATGGCGATCAGCATGCTCATGACCCTGCTATCTTTCACTGGCGTACTGGGCTGCATAGGCGGAGATGAGCATAGCACGCCTGGTGAGAGGTACATCAGCTGTTAGTTTAGATTGTCCGTAATCCCATCCCATAAAAAAAAAAAGAAAAGGAAGCTGCTTTTCGAGCGTGTTCTTGGGATTCTCAGGGCAGTCCCTGAAGGTGATTCTGCAGTGGCCAGTTTGGCCTCATATGCATGTTCGAGCTGCTCAGACAGGTTCAGCAGCAGGACTATAGATTCGATCAATTCGTGTCGAGTCAGCATGGGGACCAATATCAATGTAAAAAGTAACAAAGACACACTTCACATACGCTTGGTTGCACGTTATATCCATGTTCTCGGGAGTCAATGTAAGAGGGATGCAGTTGTTGAGGGAGGAGCAGAGGGAATGGCTTTGAGTGATAAGGGTCAAGCAGTGAATGTTTAAGGATGGAGGGCATTTGTCAGTGGTGGATGTAAGAGGAGATTTATTTTTGGGCGAAGCAAGAATTGCGTTGCTCGAAATTTTGCATCAAGAAAGGGTATTGCCATCGAGATCTTAACATCAAAGAAAAGGTACTGCAAATTGATTAAATTTATTAGATGTGTAAAGTAGTCTTCAAAATCCCCCAAATCAACCTTGTGTAACTCGTCAAACCCATCGAACCACCGCCGATATCATTCATCATACCTCAGACTAAGCATTCACTGTGGTTGTTGCGGTGCGAAATGAGCGAACGACATGGTGACATGAAATACCTTTTCGGACATGTGTAGTAAGTCTGGCGGTCGTTGTTCTTGTTGCACTTTTCGGATCTGAGCATGTTGTAGGGGTTTCAGTGTAGGATGGTGGTAGGCGGCGGTGATAGAGACAGACAGACAGAGAAAGAGTTGATGAGAGAGAAGGATAGATAAAAGATTTTTTATTTTTTACTTTATTTTCTGGATTTCTGGCTCTCGAGTGCATCGAGTCTATGATGGAGAGGGAGATCTACGCAACATGGCAGAGCATCCTCTATTCGACTTTAAGCTTGTACGTGGACAAAGAAAAGAGCCTTTGTGTGTACAGTACTTTGAGGAAAGGTTACAATAAACTGCACTTTTTTGTTTTCGTGCTTTTACTTCATGATATACTATATCTTTCGAAGAGTCGTTCTAGTAAAATACGAAGGCAACTGTCGAGGCTAAAGAATGGAGTACACATGATGGCAGTGCCTTTATTCCTTGCGGAGAAATATATGCTTTCGTAATGCTATGTCATTGTAACCATTTTTCACTGCCACTCTTAATACCTTGTGTGGCCACCTTTCGCCTTCAATACAGCCTGAACTCGGTCCGGCATCGACTCGTAGAGCTTTCTGATGAAGTCTTCAGGAACCTTTTCCCACTCCTCAAGAACTGCTTGCTATAAATAGTGGATACTGGTGGGTCTTATTTCTCGCAGGCCTATGCGAGTTTTGATGTACCTCCACACATGCTCTATGGGGTTTAAATCAGCAGATTGTGCAGGCCATGGCAGTAGCGTGTATCCTTGCTCATCCAAATAGCGCCTTGTCGCACGAGCAGTGTGTTTAGAGTCATTATCCTTCGGGCCAGGACCATATATGTGTTATCTTCTTTTATTGAAATAAAACGCGAAAATCCAGAAACTACCCGTAAGGAAAAAATGAAATAAATTCTGCTCGTATACCATGAATGCCTACTATCTTCTTTTGTTTCGCCAGGGACATACCCGCATACATAGAAAATCACTCCATGTCTACTCCTCCCACACAAGATGCAAACACTATTGCCAACCTTCAAGAACAGGTGGCCAATATGGCCCGCCAGATCGCTATTCTTCAAAGTTCCAGAGAGTCAGACCCTCAGCTCGAGGAACCGATCTCCGTCAAGACTTACCATCCTTCTGCAGAGGAAGCTGAACGATATCCTCCTATCCAGCCTTCAGACCCCGCATCTTTCTTTCAGCAAGACACCCCGGACGACGAATTTTGGGAACAGTTCCGCCGCTACCCCAAGAATTCAGCGATGGGATACGAACCTCCCAAGATCCCAAATGTCATTCCTCTCTCTCCACCACAGAAGGCCCATGATCATCAGCTACGCAACTGTCAAGTTCTGGGCAGGCAGATAGATAGGAACGAGAGTAGTGTGCAAATAAATGAGCGAGAGCAGGTTCAAGACAAGGAGGTTTTGTATTGCAGACTGAGGAACTATGGCTATTGCAACAGCAGCAGAGTCAAGGGGTCAAGGGCAGTGGTCAAGTAGGAATGCGTAGAAATGAATGCTGTTTAATGATCGTAAGTAGGGTCTATATATACATGTCTGGGGTCTATTGTACAGTGTCGTAGTGGAGTTGTCATGATGCCGGGCTCCCATCCTGGCTCTGTGTGTCGTAACCGTGAAGCTTGGTAACCGAGTGGTAATCCTGTTGCACTTTCATAGCTGAGGTCGCGAGTAACGATTTCCTTTGCAAGAGCGCCAACGGTTCGACATGGTTTATGGTCCTTTTTATCGCCCAGGATGTGCACTTGAAAGTTCCCTCGATTCATCATCGCAGCCTCGCAAATGCAAACATACTTCATTTCCTGAAAACGATCCTTTTTAAAAGAAAACTTGACTCCTTTGACAACAACGACGAGTTCGTCATCACGGTGATAGAGTCCAATGTGATCTCGATGCTTTGATTCCAAGCTGGCGGAAGGTAAGCCGAGATATCCATGAATACAATTTAAAAACTGACAGCGTTTTGGATTCGACATTTTTGCTAAAGGGAAAGATGATAAAAAAAAAAACGCAGACTGTCTATTTCAACATCTCTGCAACCCAGTACGACATGAACCACGTGATCTGCAACCGATGGAAACAGGCCCGCAAAACTTTGATTAAAACTGAGTTGGTGCATCCTGGACGAATTGATCATCAAAACCGACTCCCCATGCAATTTACATTTGTGTACACAAACAAACCAAACATCGCTCTCCTTCCGACTTTCCTGCAAACACACACGCAACTTGCATTTGTGTCCACAAACAGACCAACGTCACTCATTTTTTTTCGACTTTCCTCGCCCACGCTGACTGTCACGGATAGCACCATAGCGTGTGGTGCAGAGTGACAGTTGAGCTGCGCACACAATTGCTCATATTGATTTGTGACTGCTTCTACGCGCTCACGCGCTTGCACGCGTACCTCTGCCACCGTATGCTCGATCAACATATGTTCAACGAAGTATCTTTATTGATATTGCTATTATCCGGCCCGCCTAGAACCATTGTCCGGCCCGTCTAGAACCATTGCACCAGATCCATACCTTTGTGCTATTCCTAGCAAATATACCTCGCGTCCCGTAGTAGCCATCCGAGTACCCTGACCAAGAATCCTAGAAACACATAAATAGAGCCATAGAATCCATAGCATATACACTACTGAAAATAATGAGTAAATGTTTTGGTACAGTCCACGGAAAAAGTGTTAGCATGTTTTGTTATTTTGGACTTATACTCCTTTATCTCCCTATTACGCTATTACCAAGGACTGAGATGTCTGGTGGACAATGTCGTAATTTACAAGGAGCTTTCTAGAATGTTCCAGGCTTGAATGACCTTCAGCTGAGGAACGAAGGATCTCGAAAGTCATGAGGTGCACTCTAACACTTTTTAAAAAATCCTATAAATTGTGCTCTTCCCTTACGGTCTGCATCCTCACTCGCAACTAGAACAATACAACTGCACAGTTATCCACTACTCCCATCCTACGCCACATTCATCCCAAGTTTACATCAAACATGAAGCGGCTGCGAGAACAAACCGTACGCGATGCGATTATCCAACTTCGGCAAGGAAAATCTGTCCGCGAGGTCTCAAGATCCTTGCATATCTCTACTTTCTCCGTTTCCAAGATTCGTCAAAGGGACAAGGAGAACGTTCCATCCCCTAAAATAGGGCGTCCTTCGAAGGTTTCGAAGAAGACCAAGACCTTACTTGCTCGTCATTTCGTCGCAGGAAAGCCGTAACCCTCCGCGACGGCCAGCGACTTATCCAATCGGTGCAAGGAGTGCAGGTTCATGTAGGCAGTGTCCGGATCTACCTTAAACAGGAGGGCTTAAAAGCATACGTCCAGCCTAGGAAGCGTGATCTGACACCGGATCAAATCAGAGCACGCTACGAATTTGCTAAGGCGCACTTGAAATGGACCGTGGACGACTGGAAGAATGTGATGTTCTCGGACGAAACTATAATCAGCAGGATTGGGTCCTTCGGCAGGAAATTCTATTACAAGAAGCCCAACAGGAAGGATATCCAACCTCACCAAGTGCAGAAAACAAAGCAGGGCGGAGAGGGCAAAATTATGGTCTGGGGTTGCATGACATTTTATGGCTTGGGCGATGCCTGCTGGATCCCAGGAAGTATGGATGCACAAACCTACCTCGATGTACTGAAGGACTATCTTTGCGCATCTCGGGATTGGTTTGGTATGGATCCAGCAAAATTCATTTTTCAGCAGGACAATGCCAAAGTGCATACAGCAGGCATAGTCGAAGACTTCCTTAGGAAATCCAAGATCGCAGTCATGGAATGGCCTGCGAATTCTCCGGACCTCAACCCGATCGAGCATCTATGGTCGCACCTCAAGTACCGACTTGATCAGTATCCAGAGGCACCAAGCTCTTTGGACGACCTCTGGGAGCGTGTTCAGGATATATGGACAACAATAGATATCAAATTCATTCACGAGCTATATGAGAGCATGCCCGAGCGCATGAAGAGGCTTCACGCAAATAAAGGAGGCCATATCGATTATTAATGGCAGAAAAGTAGCTAACAGAATCAGAGGGTGGTCATATTTCGAAAAAGTGTTAGAATGGGGTCAATATGTTCATGTCCTCAATTAGCCGGATAGAGTGCATCCATTGGCTCGTAACTTGGCAGGTAATCTTAACAAATATACGAGATTGATCGCGTGAAGCCTCGTAGCAGTAGGCGGTATTGATGTAAGTATCAAAGAAAAAAGGTCGAAATTATGAAAACATGCTAACACTTTTTCCGTGGACTGTACTATATAAATCTATCACCTCTGAAACTTAATCTAGAGTTGATTAATAAATATCGTGTAGATGTGTGTTTGGAGACACATCTCTTTCTCACTGACTTCAAAAACCACCATATATTTCAGCATCTGCTCAACGCCAATGATGAGGAGAGCGCGGGGCGAGCATACAAGCGGCTAAAGACGAGCCATCATAAGGAGCGGCCGTGGGAACCGAAGCCACTGACCAACAAAAACAACAATAGTGATCAGACCAGTCAGAGCACGGTCGATGAGTCCACCAGCAAGGGAGCGCAGCAACCTTGGCAGCAAAGCTCAGCCCACAGAGGCGGCTTCAAAAGTAACTACCGTGGCAATAACCGTGGGGGACACAACGGTGCCCACAATGGACGAGGTAACGCCCACCCCGATGAATGCGAGCGAACGGTGTTGACTGAGACATCAGTGTTTAACAACGCTTCTGCATTTATTTTTCATACTGCACAGGCGGTCGGGGATATTGCAATGGCCCTCGAGGGGACGGAGCCCAACAACGAACCGGAGCATAGTGCGCGAAGAGTTACACCCGCAGAAACGGGACCATTTTCGAATAAAGCGTCGCTTGCGACCCAATCGAATTATTTTGCTGCACAGACCAGTGGGCGTATGGCGTGTGAGAAGGATGACCACATTGTACCCGGCGACGTTATTACCAGTGTCAATAGTAGGCATCACATCGTTTGCACAAACGCAGGTATTTCGGTTCACCGTGGATCGCCTATTTACCAGCCCATTCACCCCAGCGATGGAGGGGAAGGTAGTGAGCGACCCACAACGGCTGAGAAACAGGCGCCAATCCAGTTCAGCGCCGCGCTAGTTGACCCCAGTCAGCGATGCACGGACAATGACCAAGAGGTCGTTGACCTGAATACGATTGAAGACGATGAGTATGGAAAAGCGTACGAGAATTACACCGTGGAGCATAATCCTCTCAACGACTTTTACGATGGCTACCCCGTATTTATGCCGGACGAGAATTTAATATTCATAAAAATCAACAATTCTGTACGACGCAAAAACGATAGCCTGGACAATCGCATCATTGTCCCCGTCTACATTTATGGCGACAAGCACATGGCACTTGTTGATACCGGTGCATCGCACTCATTTATTGACACGAAGATCGTGAGCCAATACAATATTGCTGTCATTGAAGCAACAGGTCACATTGAGCTGGCAGACAAATCTATTATTATGAGAATCGGTGAGACAGAGAACGTTGAGATTGCATGTGGAGGAAGCGTTCTATCCGCTCCATACGAGGTCATCGAACAGAAATATGCGATTTCAATCGGCATGGATCATTTCTATCGGTTTGGCTTCAGGATTGAAGGTCTTCCTGATGTGGAAGAGTCTACTCATCGGTTACCGGAACCTGAAGAGGATAGTAAGCCTACTCTCAAGCCTCTCATGATCCCTGACATCGAGAAAGAACCTGAATTTATAGCTGCGAAAGAGAAATTCATGCGAGCTATCAGGCCTAAACTGGAAGCGAATGAAAGAATTCCTCTGACAAGTCACTGCCCGATTCCAGAAATGAAAGTGTTTCTTCCCGTACCTGAAGGCACAGTTGTGTTTCGCAGGTCACGTCACTTTGCTCATGCTCAACGCCCCATTCTAGACGAGGCTGTAGAGAAATGGATAAAGGACGATGTTATTACATTGGCTCCGCCCAACAACCCGCATAACAACACACTGACCTTGGCTGCAAAGAAGGATCTTGAAGGGAACAAGACGCTCTGGCGGGTCTGCTTGACCCACGACCGCTGAACGCTCATCTACCAGATGATAATTTTCCCTTGCCACTGATTTCTGAAATTATGCAGAGTGTCGGAGGCAACGACATCTTCACAACCGTCGATTTGCGGCAAGCTTATCATCGTCTGCCAATTCATGAAGAGGATCAACCCCTCACGGCTTTTATGCACAATGGGCAACAATACATGTTTAAAAAGGCACCATTTGGCCTTAAACCATTATCGAGTTTGTTCCAACGTGGTATGTCTCGCATTCTAGGAGACCTTGATTTTGTTCGCAATTTCATGGATGATATCATCATCAAGTCCCAGAATCGTGAAGATCATATTCACCACGTTGAGAGCGTCATTGAGCGCCTGAACGATGCCAAACTCATTATCAATCAAGACAAATGTAATTTCTACAGCACGCAAGTTGCGTTGCTCGGATTCATCATCGATCTGAAGGGCAAGCGAGTCGATCCCCAAAAATTGGCTAATATCGATGACTGGCAACCGCCTACCACTGGAAAGCAGGTACAATCGTACATGGGCACTTTTAATTTCTTTAGGGAATTTATGCCGATGATCAGTACTATTGCTGCTCCACTTGATGCTTTGCGCAACGAGCCAGGCACATTTGAGTTAAATGAAATACAATTGCGTTGCTTTAATGCACTGAAGAATATTCTCGTGCAGGCACCTGTATTATCATTTCCGAATTTTGCTGAGCCCTTTTATGTCGCCACAGATGCATCTAACGTGGGTATTGGAGCTGTCTTGTACCAGCTGCCTGAAGGCGAAGAGAATCCCAAGAACATTAGATACATTTCATTTATCGCGAGGTCGTTGCAGGAGAGAGAAAGGAAGTACTCCGCAACGCAGAAGGAGCTACTAGGAATAGTATTCGCTCTGAAGAAATTTCATTATTATTTGTGGGGTAGGCATTTTACGTTGTACACGGACCACCGCGCACTGACGTTCATTCATTCTCAAAAGGAGATGAACTCGATGCTCACTGATTGGCAAGAGACTATCCTGGATTACACATTTAAAGTCATTTACCGACCAGGAGTACTTAATGTATTACCCGATGCATTGTCGCGTCAGTTCCCACAGGAGCTTTGGACGAGTAGAGTACCTATTAACGGACCTACGAAAATTTACAGCTACATGCATCTTATTCAGGATAAGCAAACTCTCAGAGAGACGGTGCCAGAAGACAAACGTAAAACTTTGCTAGCCGACACCCATGCGCTTGGCCATTTTGGCACAAATGCCATGGTCAATCATATTCACTCTCTGAACAAAACTTGGTCCTTGATGGCTAAAGACTGCTTAGAATTTGTTCAGCGCTGTACAGAATGTCAACGCATAAATATAAGACGCAAGGGATATCATCCTCTGTCTGCAATCCATGCCCAACTGCCCGGAGAGCACATGGCAATAGATCTTGCCGGACCTCTCCCAGGAAGTGCCAAAGGGAACACCATGTTGCTCATTTTAGTAGATGTCTGCACTCGGTTCGTCTTTCTCGTGCCCATGAAAAATAAGACAGCAGAAACCGTAGCGCGCAAATTATTCAAGATATTTACCATCATTGGTTTTCCCCGCATTTTGCAGTCGGACAATGGAAAAGAGTTCGTTAATGAGGTTATGAGAGTGATGACCACAGAGATGGGTGTACAACATCGGTTGGTCACTCCATATCACCCTCGAGCCAACGGCGTAGCCGAGAACCATGTTAAGACAGCTGTAAACATTATCCGTAAAGAAATCAAAGCGAAGAAACGCAATTGGGACCGATATGTCACCATGGCTCAATTAGCCATGAATACGAGAATTGTTGCGTTGCACAACTCGTCCCCTTTTTCGTTATTTTTTGCCAGACGTTTCAACGGTTTCCATAATTTTTCAAACGACAAGGATGAACGATTATCCCATAGTGAACTCTTGGAGCGACTTCAATACATGACTGAAGTTGTCTTCCCAGCTGTGAGCGCCAAGTCGCGTGCCACTCAGAAGAGAATGATTGAGCGATTCAACAGAACGGTACTGCACAATGAGTTTCCGGATGGAGCCAAGGTCATGACTCTCGATCCTATCTTGGGTGATAAATTGACACCCAAGTATGAAGGTCCTTACGTTGTTGTGCGTAGAACCACAGGCGGTGCGTATGTTTTAAAGGACGGCACTGGCGATTTGCTTCAACGCCAGTATGCCCCATCCCAACTCAAACTCGTACTCGACGACTACGACGACACCACTTACGAAGTAGAAGAGATTCTCGAACATCGGGATGATTCTGAGGGGGGAGTGGAATACTTCGTAAGCTGGAAAGGGTATACAGAGAGGACCTGGGAACCAGAAGAGAACTTTGTTGAGAGAAAGTGTATCACAGACTACTGGAAGAGTCGCGATCTTCCTGGACCACCTTCTCGACCGCAGCCTCGTCAAACTTTGAAGAGCCACAGGCAAAGCAGAATCAGCAGGAGACACTATTGACACAGCGTCCAGTAGCACGTAAAAATAATATGAACAATTCTGCTGATAGTGTAACCACCCCGAAACCTAAACGCGGTCGCCCACCAAAGATTAATATAAGCGCAATTGATCGAGAGCTACCATGCACACGAGACGCGGTAGGCCACGAAGCATATCAGCGAGCAGAAAGTAGAGGAGTATGAGAAGGGGTTTTTTATGTACTTTCCCCTTGAATCACGACAGAGGTTTTCCTTCGGGCTTTCCCTCGCAAGGCCTTTTTGCTTTTTGCCTTGTAGTGAGTGATTATTACAATTGTCATGTAGAGGTTTTAAACTTTCCTCTGAAATTTATAATTTTATTTACCTTGAGGTTTTCACTTTTTCCCTCACACCGTAATCAATCAGCCCAATATGAGCTTGAAGACCTGGCTTACGCCTCCCATGGGAGGGGAGCTGTGCCATATTGGACAGATACTTCACTAGGATCACGTTATGTAGAAAAGGCCGTCCGGTAACCTACATAAAGGGGACCGGACGGTGCTATTAAAGATCCCTCTCTTGTCTCGTGCTTACTTGTATTTACTTAGTACGTATAAACCTTAATTTATCGCACATTCTATTTGTCGCAGAACCATTGGAATGTAATGCTCATTGTATGTGTCTGGCGCCATTTTTGTTATTTTTATTTTATTTATTTTGTACGTTCCTTGATTCTCATGCATGTAGTTGTCTCTTATGCAGTAAAGTAACGGTTATGAACGTGTATTTCGAGATCGTTTGCGCCGCGTGGATGACCGGTCAGGGGTACCTGTTGCCGTATCATCATATGCTCGCTTATTTGACTTTTGTTGCGTGGCATGATGCTCAGCCCAATAATCACTGATGCATCGCCGTTCAATAAAATGATCTTCAGGTTCCCATGTATTTTCATCGGAAGAATAGCCCTTCCATTTGACCAAATATTCGTTTGCGTTAGGCGTAATTTTACTAGCCCTGTGGTCAACGACTTTTCCCACTTCATAGGTATCAGTGTCTTCAAAGTCGTCCAGCACAAGCTTGAGCTGAGACGGGGCATAGTGACGTCCTAACAAGACTCCTGTGCCATCTTTGAGAATATATGAGCCATGTGAAGTGCGTCGTACCACTGTATATGGTCCTTCATATCGTGGAGTGAGCTTGCCTCCTTTAATTGGATCAAGAGTCATTACTTTTGCTCCATCTGGGAATTCATTATGCAACACTGTTGCATTGAATCGTTCGATCATTTTTTGCTGTTTCGCCTTAGATTTCTTTCTAATGGCGGGAAACACGATCTCGGTCATATATTTTAGACGTTCAAGCAGTTCTTCTTCGTTCATAATCCTGCCTTCTTCGTTGGTGTAGTTATTAAAACCATTTGCTTTGCGCGCGAAGAATAACGAGAATGGAGATGAGTTGTGCAGACTAACCGTTCGCGTATTTGCAGACAATTGTACAAAGGGAACATGTCGACCCCAATGACGATGATCTCCTTTGACTTCTTTGCGAATCATATTGCACGTTGTTTTAACATGATTTTCTGCAACTCCATTTCCCTTGGATGGTATGGTGTCACCAGACGATGGTCTATATACATCTGTGTGGTCATGATACGGGTAAGCTCGTTGACGAACTCCTTTCCGTTATCAGATTGTAACACGCGAGGGAAGCCAATATAAGTAAAGCGTTTGAACAAAGTCTTTGCGACAGTGTACGAGGATTTATCAGGTAAGGTATCCAACAGAACAAACCGAGTGCACACATCGACTATAATCAACAAATAGACATTTTTGTCTTCAGACTCTTCAAAAGGGCCTACAATGTCAATCGCAATGTGTTCACCAGGTAAATGTGCATGGATTGCCTTCATAGGATGATACCCTTTACGAGCAATGTTCATCCTTTGGCATTCTCGGCATCGCTTTACGAAATTTAAGCAATCATTGGCCAGATGGGGCCAAGTTTTCCCTTGCTGATGGATTGAATTCACCATAGCATTTGTACCAAGGTGACCCATGGCATGCGCTTTATACATGGTTTCATCCCTTTCTTTTTCGGGTACTACTGCTCTTTCTGTTTCCTCATTTTGAAGGATGTGCACGTACGCAAGAGCTCTTTTCTGCTCTTCTGTGTGGAGTGGTTGCTGTTTCCTCACCGGGAATAGACGCGACAAAGCGTCAGGAAGAATATTAATAATTCCCGGTCGGTAGTGGACGGTAAATGAATAGCTCAAAATAGTATCTTGCCATGCTGTCATCATGGAATTAAGATTCTGTTGAGAATGCAGGAACATTAAGGCACGATGGTCCGTGTACAAATCAAAATGTCTTCCCCACAAATAGTAATGGAATTTGTTCAGAGCAAACACAATTGCAAGTAATTCCTTTTTCGTGGCGCTGTATTTACGTTCTCTTTCTTGCAAAGAACGAGCCATGAAGGAGACATAATCGATGTCTTTTGGATGCTCCTTTCCGTGTGGTAATTGGTACAATACAGCACCGATACCAACATCTGAAGCATCTGTTGCAACATAGAATGGTTTGCTGAAGTCAGGGAATGCCAAGATTGGTGCATTCGTCAACATATTTTTTAGAGTATTGAATGATTGCATTTGTGCCTGATTCAGAGTGAATGGTTCGGTTCGACTACGGAGCGCATCCAAAGGTGCTGCAATGTCGCTGAACAAAGGAATATACTCTCGGAAGAAATTGAACGTGCCAAGATATGACTGAATCTGCTTCGCTGTTGTTGGCGGCTCCCATTCAGTAATGTTTGCGAATTTAGTTGGATCAACACTTTTGCCGTGCAGTCCGATAATGAAGCCCAACAGTGAGATTTGTGTGCTGTAGAAGTTGCATTTCTCGCGATTGATTATTAATTTGGCTGCATTGAGCCGTTCAATTACAGCTTGCACATGCTCAGCATGTTCTTCTCTGTTCTTGGAGAATATAACGATGTCGTCAATGAAATTGCAGACGAATGGAAGATCACCGAGGATCCTCGACGTTCCCCTCTGAAAAAGACTGGACAATGGCTTCAGTCCAAAAGGTGCTTTTTTGAACATGTACTGCTTGCCATTGTGCATAAATGCAGTCAAAGCCTGATCTTCTTCATGAATTGGGAGACGATGGTACGCCTGAGAGAGATCAATTGTAGTAAAGATTGTATGTCCACCAAGACGAGTAATAATATCGTTGATTAACGGTAAAGGATAATTGTCATCCGGCAGATGCTTATTTAGCGGTCTGGGGTCAAGACAGACTCGCCATAGCGTCTTTTTACCATACTCATCTTTTTTAGCAGCAAGTGTTAGCGTATTATTGTGCACGTTGCCAACTGGCGCCAGCGTGATAACATCATCACGTAGCCATTTTTGAATAGTGTCTTCGAAGATGCTCATTTGTCTTTCTGCAAACGGTCTGGGCCTTCGGAATAGTACAGTGCCCTCAGGGACAGGTAAATAAACCTTCATTTCAGGTACAGGACAGAAACTCGTTTTCGGTATTTCAGCATTTTGCTTCAGATACTCAGCAATGCGTTCGAGGAATTTTTGTTTTGCAGTTTGGAATGCCTTTGTCTTTTCTTCTGGAGGCTGCTCACTAGGGATTAATGAAGGTTTGGTATCTTCCTCAGGTTCGGAGAGTAGCATCGCATCATCGCCAGGGTTGACGAAACCTGAAATGCTAAAGCCGAATTGATGAAAAAGATCCATTCCTATGATGAATGGGTATGATTGATTGATGACCTCCATAGGTGCTGACACAATTCGGGTGCCGTATTGCAATTCTATGTTTTCAGTCTGACCAATTCGAGGGATGGTTTGGCTTTCATCGGCAAGCGCGATGACACCCTCAACAGGATTAACTTTTATTCCGTGTTTAAGAGCAATGTCATGCCGAATACAAGTGTCTGTTGCACCTGTGTCAAGCAAGGCCTCGTATTTTTCATCCTCAAAAGTGACAGTGACAATGATTCTTCTGTCCGCGTGGTCTCTGTTAACATTCAATTTAGTGAATTCGAATGTATTACCGTCGATTTTGTTCAACGATGAAATTCGAATTTGACGGTTTAGACATTCATAGTCCTCGTTGCTGTTTTTATCAGTCTGTCGTTCTTTTTCATACATCTCTTCGAGATCAATTAATTCAGGGATGTCATTGACATATGGATTGTAAGCGCGATAAGGTGATATTGCAGAGCGTGGCAGTACATCAGGATTGGCTACAGACTGCGCTAAAGCAGGATTCATTGCGATGCGCGGTTGTTTGTCAAAAATAATTTCGTGCCACGCGGAAGCATTAGTCTGATCGCGTGCCATATGATTGTTCGCCAACGTGGACAACCTTATTTTCTGCATGGGCTCCTCTTTCGTAGCCTCACATTTTGTGCCATCTTTTTTACGGCTATTCCTTTTTCTTTGTTTATTGCCTGAATTGGCATTGTGTCCATTATCCATAACGGTTGAGATATGTTGCGCGTCAATTTTATTGTGTATTTTGCTTGCTCCTAATTCACTGCCTCCTTCACTTGCGCCCTCGGTTAGGCTTGTAGGGACCTGAGTCATTGAAGGTAGCAGAGGGCAAGGCTCATTGGATTGATTGCTTATTTGGACAACCGAGATTGTTTGGACAGTATGATTATTATCATTCGTTGTGCTCTTACCGGACAATCGAGGCATGTGCCTGTCTCCGCGGCATTCGGCATCGCTGTGGCCGCGTCGACCACATTTGGAACACTGCTTGTGGCCTGCAGTCTCATGGGTGGGGTTCATACCACAGAGCTTGCAGTCAAGCAGCTGACCTGCTCGATTGTTGGGGCCACGGAATGCCTCTTTCGGTTCGGGCTTCTTGTTCGTTGGGGAGAATCGATTCGATCCCCTGCTGCGCTTGTTGCGCGAAGCACCTGTCGAGATACCAGCAGAAGTACCGTTAGCGTCTCTATTGATATGCGCTTGCGGGCCGACCAAACCGCTAAGAACGCTTGTGAAGTCGTTGATAGAAGTAAAGTCAACTGCGGCCCCCTTCCTGACATGAAGGCGAGCGACCATGTTGTTGAGAGTATCAGGAGACACGGTGGCACTCAATAATGTGAGAACCATTTCGTTGTCATCCTTGACACCATAGATGCGAATGTCTCGAGAAATACGCATGGCAAACTGGCGGTAAGTCTCTCTGCTCTCTCGCCCAGTCGGCAACAGTTGTTTTATCTGTTCGATGCGCTCTTGCTCGGTCAACGCAATCTTTAGAAAGATTGCTTCGCACTCATCCCAGGTCAGCTTCGTCTTCGGTCTTTTTGCAAACTCTTCTTTGAGGGCTTGACTGTGGAAGGAGCTCACAGTGAGATACGACAAGTAGCGGCTACATTGATCCTCAAACATGTCATCTCCCACATAGGCGCAAACAATGTGCTTCACCTGGTCCAAGAACGCCCTAGGATCGCTGTCGTTTTTAAAACGCGGCATATCCTTCGTCACTTTCAACGATTCTTCGAATTTTTTATTCTCTGAAAGGGGCGGAAGGTCATTACATTGTCTTTTGGTCTTGGGACCCATCGCATCGTTCAGCGAAGCCCTGTCTTCCATGGACTCAATGAATAAGCGAATTCGCTTTTCAAGCTCCGTTAGCTCGTGGATAACCCCTTCAAGGGCTTGCTCTTTCTCTGCCACACCGCTGTCATCAGGTGCGAGGGCAAGAGCACGGCTAAGGTCAGCTTTCTTTTCTCTCAGCGACCGGCGGCGCTCGTTCATCTGAGCCAGGATTTCTTGGTCCGTCGGTGTCGCCTCAGGAGCATTGCCCGATGGCTGACTCTCATTATCGACATCCATCTGCTGGTCATCGAGGGAGAGGTTGTTGATACCGTCGGTGTTCATGTTGTTGTTTTGGAATTGTGTGTGTGTGTGTGTGTGTGTGTGTATGTGTGTGTGTGTGTGTGTGTGTGTATGTGTGTGTGTGTGTGTGGATAGTATCTTCACTGAAAAAAATGAAATATATGGTGGTTTTTGAAGTCAGTGAGAAAGAGATGTGCTCCAAACACACATCTACACGATATTTATTAATCAACTCTAGATTAAGTTTCAGAGGTGATAGATTTATATACAGTATGGTGCAAAACTGATTCAATGATGCGATGATTTTTGCGTTGGCACTCGCCTACAAGGAACCAATGCCTCAGCCATCGTCATATTCACCACAAATGTAGCCCATCCAATGACGAACAGGGCTGCTTGCTTTGGAGCCAGAAGTATGCACACCCATTGCTGCATGACGATTGTGCCATCCGTCATCATTGAATCAGTTTTGCACCTTAACCTCATTTTTATGTAATTTTAAATACCATCGTCATTTTCATCAGATTCATTATAAATGAACCCATTTTGTGTTTTGTTTTCCTGTTTGCCTTATTCTACTCTATCTATCTGCAAAAAATGAAGCCCGTACCTCCATCCACTGTTAAGGAAGCAATAAGCCTCATGTCTGAGGGTATTTCCACTCGTGAGACAGCCCAACGTCTTACCATCTCTCAGGCAACGGCTAGCAGAATACGTTCAGGTTACAAAGAAAACATGCCGAGCAACAAGGGAGGCCGTCCGAAAAAGATTGGTCAAGAAACCGTGGAGCACCTCAAGCTGAACATGAAGCGCGGACTTCTTAGGACTGCCGTGGAGGCCAAGAGCGAGGCCAACAGGATGTTGGCACGACCTGTATCGGTGTGGACAGTTCGACGGCGACTTCGGGAAGCTGGACTAGTGGCCAAAAAGATTGTCAAGCGACCAGCACTCAAAACAAAGCACATTAGAGGTCGGATGCAGTTTGTCAAGAAATACAAAGAGTGGACGGAAGAGGACTGGGCCACAGTTGTATGGTCAGACGAGTGCAAAATCAATAGGATCTGTTCTGATGGCATTAGGTGGGTCTGGGACGACGCTCCGGGGCGACTGACAAGCCGTACAGTCCAGGGAACAGTCAAGTTTGGCGGCGGAAGCGTCATGGTATGGTCTTTGCGAAGTATATATGAACCAGGAGTCAATGAGAGCAAGAGAGGGATCTTTAATATTAATCCACCGAGAACATTATATGTTACTCGGTGGCTTAAGTAAATTGATAGGACTCGCTGGATCTAATTAAATACACGCGGTGGCAGCATGTAATATGGCTATATGCCACAGTCTTGTATGTCATGGTACGGACCTGGCTATATCGCAAAGATCGATGAGACCCTGGACTCCCAGTTGTATATCCAGATTCTGAAGGAGGATCTACAGATGTCTGTCGAGGAGTGGGGCATGGCCAAGGACGAATTCATCTTCCAGCACGACAACGATCCGAAGCATACGGCCAAGGTCACCAAGGCATTTCTGGAGTCCGTCCATATGACTGAGGCTGATGAGCGCCTTCTATATTGGCCAGCACAGTCTCCTGATCTGAACCCGATCGAGCATATGTGGGCCTATCTCAAAGTACAGCTGGGAAAGTATCCAAATCCGCCAAAAAGCTGCAAGGAGCTATGGGAGAGAATATCAACGGAATGGTACAAGATACCAGTTGATTTCTGCCGGGAACTCATCAGGAGCATGCCGAGGAGGCTCAGCGCGGTCCATAGAGCGAAGGGCAAGCAAACTAAGTACTAAAGAGGTACCATTTTGAATAAAAAAAAAATCTGTTCTTCGTATTCAAGGAGTAGGTGCAAAACTGATTCAATGATGACGGATGGCACAATCGTCATGCAGCAATGGGTGTGCATACTTCTGGCTCCAAAGCAAGCAGCCCTGTTCGTCATTGGATGGGCTACATTTGTGGTGAATATGACGATGGCTGAGGCATTGGTTCCTTGTAGGCGAGTGCCAACGCAAAAATCATCGCATCATTGAATCAGTTTTGCACCATACTGTAGTAATATAGCACACTGGACTCAGCTGAATATGCAGCACAATCTATACTTACAACAAGCACACCAACAATTTCAAGATGCCCTCGATTTGTTTGAAGCAAGTTTTCCTCGGAAACAAGGCCACGATCTCAGCAATAAACGGCTACGACAACGCTACTAGAACTGATAGAGTTTCCATACACATACAAGGGCCTTTAGATTTTCTCACGGTGGATAGTAAAAATCTGAAATAAAGTTTTACGCACAAAACCAATGCAAATCGTGGGGGGAGAGCAGGGGGCGAAAAGAGAACTTGGACACTGAATCACTCTTGAACTCTTTCAACATCACAAAACGGCCAATTGCTATGGTTATACTTATAGGAGAGAGGCATCAATGCCCTCAATCGATAGGTATGCCATTCATCTACAAAATAAAAAAATCGTGAAGAAAATCCGATGAGTATCCATGATTGCAAATAGTCAGGAGTCGGAGGGGTTCTAGGGTGGAATCAGAGGTTTATTCGATGATTGATTGCTGTCTAATCCTACGTTTGAAGGGCTCTTATATACTAAACACAGTTGTGTTGGAATGCTCTAGAAACTAGGCGCAGCATGGTTATGACCATGACATCATTCTCGAATAAACAGTTGTACCTGTTGCATCCTTGACGCCTACTAATCCCGCGACGTACTTTTCAACGCTGGCATCCTTTCCGCGAAGGTGCAACAGGATTACCACTCGGTTACCAAGCTGCACGGTTACGACACACAGAGCCAGGATGGGAGCCCGGCATCATGACAACTCCACTACGACACTGTACAATAGGCCCCAGACATGTATATATAGACCCTACTTACGATCATTAAACAGCATTCATTTCTACGCATTCCTACTTGACCACTGCCCTTGACCCCTTGACTCTGCTGCTGTTGCATGGTAGCAAAGGTTCCTTCGACCACCAACCACCCATTGTCCAATTGTCCCAAGCACCCTTTGATTTTTATTTTTCCACCAATTGCCCCTGTACCCTAGGCTCGATTCCAGCCCTCTCTTATTGTAATTTCCTTATTTGTCAATTCAATGCAGAGGGGATCGATATGTTTGGTTGATTTTAGAGAGGTTCGACTGGTTTTCAGCCACAAGATTTTTTTCCAAGTCAAATCCAATAAAACCCTTGGTCTAGAGCGCCCTGGATTGGAAAAAAGTGAAAAAGTTGGAAACGACCAAAAATCGGCCAAAATATGCTCTCATTGCACACATTTACCATCTTACCGCTTGATGTGTGTAGACGTTCCAAAGGCGACGGGGTGTGTTGACCCATGGACCCGTGAACCTTGCCTACACACATAATACACGCAGAAAAAAAAAAAGAGGGAAAAAAAAAATAATCCATGTTTACTTGCTCTCGAGCTTCTTAACGCAAGGGAAAATTTATTACACCATTTCAGTGCCTCTTTCTTCTCAGCTGCTCCTCTTCCTCCTCCTCCTCCTCCTCCTCCTCCTCCTCCTCCTCTTCTTCTTCTTCTTCTTCTTCTTCTTGGACGTCTTGGGCGTCGTGTTCCCTATTTTCATTGTTTCCATTCTCTCTTCCTTTCACCCTCTTGCGACAATACTCGACCATCTTATTGATGCTCAGCTTCTTTCCACCATACGTCTCAGACATTGAGCGCGTTAACTGGGCGAATGCCTCAGTAAGTGCTTGTTTGTTGGTCAGCCCTTTTTGGATTCCTTGTTGTTGAATATGTTCGACCTCCATGACGATGAATTTCCAATTGCTCAATTGCTTTCTCGTTTTCGGCAGGATATCCTCGGCTTTGCCCTGCCTTTTCTGACTGGCGCGATATGTCCGGTACCTTGTGTACTCCTCGTAGACGTCCCCTGCAGATTCAAGATAGTAACTGATTTCAAAGAACTCTTCAGCCTTATCTGGGTCTGGAGCGCCTTGCTTTGGGCGTGGGGCGATTTCGGCATACCCCCTTGTTGGCAACACGGCAGGTGTCCTTGTTGAGAATGATGGTGGAGCAGGCCCTGCTGTCATCGACTTTGCAGTAGCTCTTGCAGGCATAGTGTGCAGTGCTGATGCTGATGAACAATTATTGCAAGAGTTGGGAGACTCCGATACTGGCGGCGGGTAGTATGCGGGATGTGTGTATGAGGGGTAAGTAAGGCCTGGCGACCACAATGCTCCTGTTGTCCACTGTGCTGCTGGTATGGGTAGCGACATCGGTCTGGCGGTAAGCAGTGCCGTCAAGTGAGTCAGCTGTGCACGGTCTCGCTGCATCTCTTGCCGCATTTCTCGCCGCTCTTCCATCAAGGCTGTAATAACCCTTTCTAGCCGGGATTTTTCCTCTTTGCTTTCTTCTCGTTGATTTGCGAACAGTTGTAGGACCTTTGGGGAAATGCCGTCAGGC
Source organism: Gamsiella multidivaricata (assembly GCF_025024155.1). NCBI lineage: Eukaryota > Fungi > Mortierellomycota > Mortierellomycetes > Mortierellales > Mortierellaceae > Gamsiella > Gamsiella multidivaricata. Next base: position 29,306 of record NW_026251849.1, read on the forward strand.
ATTGATCGCTCTTTGATCTGCAGTCTCTCCTTGATAAGACCCTTGAATTCTTGAAATTCTTGTGTCTGGAAAATTTTGTTCTTTAACAAAGGCGATTGCAGATACGAATACTCACACAAGTACTCGGCTGCATCCTGCAAGATAATTCGTCGCGTACGAAGAAGCATCCGTAGGTAGCACTTCTTGGCCCTCATAGAATCGGAAAAATGAACAGGTGCTTTCTCGTATGTGCTAGACATAGGAATCCGAGGCTTGATGTCGCGAAGCTGACTTTTCTCATTGGGATTGTACTCCATCATCTCCATATCGCACTCCTTTCGCCATGCTTGGTCCATCCCTTTGTCGTTATCGAATGAGCTTTCGATAAAAGGGAAGACTTTTCTCTGAAGATCCAAGGGCGGCGATACCTCGTTCCTCTTCAAATGAAACGGCCTCTCCTTGAAGCCTGCTATGGCAAACGCAAAATTCCACGGATACTCGTTGAGGTAGTAATTCTCCAGCTTTCCATTGCCATGTACCCATCGTCCAGCTCTCCTGATATCTTCCAAAGGGATTTGCAACCTTTGACCCTCCATCGAGCCACTATGTCGACCAGAATGTGTAATGTAGGCACATGAGAGTTCTTGTCGCTCGAATGTCCTCAATGTAGACTCCCTAGTAGTGGCATAAGTGATTGGAGTTGTAGGGTCAAGGTTGGTTCCTCGTAAAACTTTGAACTGGAGCCAGTTGCGGTCATTTAGATTTGGTGGAGGCTCTCCCTTGTTCTATGTATCCAAGTGGATGATGTTATGTTGAGTATCCATATTTGGCCCAAACAACAACAACAACAACAACAAAAAAAAAGCGCACCTGGAACCGATCGAACATGTAGAATGCAAACGCCCCTACACTGCAGCGGCGCACTGCAACAGCAGCAGAGTCAAGGGGTCAAGGGCAGTGGTCAAGTAGGAATGCGTAGAAATGAATGCTGTTTAATGATCGTAAGTAGGGTCTATATATACATGTCTGGGGCCTATTGTACAGTGTCGTAGTGGAGTTGTCATGATGCCGGGCTCCCATCCTGGCTCTGTGTGTCGTAACCGTGCAGCTTGGTAACCGAGTGGTAATTCTGTTGCACCTTCCCATTTTAAAAAAAAAATCACACCCCATGGCTGCGCTTGTATTGTCGTAAGAGTCGAGTGCAGTGCGTAAGGTTGCTCTCCGGTTCCCATGTCGAATCCTCCCTGGGGTATCCATGCCATTGGATTAAGTATTCCGTCCTATTGTTTCGCTGTCGATGGTCCAAGATAGTCTCTGCTTCGTATTCCTCCTCTCCGTCAATAATCTCTGGTGGTGGTCGAGCCGGTGCACGTTGTCCAAGGCCTTCAGGTGATGGTTTGTATTCACGGAAGCGATCGACGTGGAAGACATCGTGGATCTTCATAGTGGGTGGCAGCTCAACGCGAAAAGAAACTGGTGAGTGCTGCTCCAGGATTGTATAGGGGCCAATAAATCGATCTTGCAGCTTTTTGGTCGGGCGATTGCGATCCGCTGCAACAGTGATGTCTTCTGCGTTGAGTAGCACTTTGTCTCCAATTTTAAAATCGTGATCTCGTCGACGGGTATCTGCGTTCCGTGCCTGGCGTTCCTGTGCTGCAGCAATTGCCTCCTGTGCAACAATCAATGCGGAACTCTGTGACTCCATGAACTCGGTAACACTGGGGTTGGGGCTGCTTTGGGTATGGAGAAGTGAGGCCGGGACTCGAGGATGGAATCCGTTGTTCAAAAAAAATGGTGAGTGACCAGTGGTGGCATTAATCGAATTATTATATGCGAACTCTGCGGCTGATAGAAGTAAATCCCAATTTGTTTGTCGTTGATCCACGAACGCGCGCAAAATAGATTCCAAAGTTCGATTGGCACGTTCCGTTTGTCCATCGGTCTGAGGGTGGAAGGCAGTTGACATCGCTAGCTTGACATCCATGAGGCGGTGCAACTCTTTCCAGAAGCGGCTTGTGAACTTGGAGTCGCGGTCGGAGACGATGGTGGTGGGCATGCCATGGAGTCTGAAGACGTTATGAAAAAATTGGCGTGCCACGTCTGATGCTGTATCCTTTGTGCTGCTGGGGGCGAAATGGACTTGCTTTGATAGCTTGTCCACAAAAACGGTGATGGAGTCATGACCACGAGGTGTCTTGGGTAATTGCACAATGAAGTCCATGGTCACTGTCTCCCAGCGCTGTGCTGGTATTTCCAGAGACTGAAGTAATCCTGCAGGTCGTTGCTGGCTTGGCTTGCTGCGCTGGCAGCTCTCGCATGTCTGCACATAGAGTCGAGTGTCGTGGGTAATCTTGGGCCAGTATACAATGCGTCGAAGGGCATGGTACGTCTTGTCAAAACCGAGATGGCCGGCAATAGCAGAATCGTGGGCGTCGTGTAGAAGAAGCAAACGAATGTCAGACTTCTGAGGGATGCAAACAAGAGTGTTGCCACGACGAGAAACGTAGAGCAATTTATCAATTAAAGAATAACGTGGGGGTGGACTTCCCTCGAGGCAGCTTTTGTAGATAGGACCGAGACTAGGGTCATCGAGGTAGCTATCCACCAGGCGCTGCCTTAAGCCTGGGTCAATGCGGATGTCCAAATTGTTGACTTCAACTGGTGGTGATTCTTCTTGGTGGTCAGGCCGACGTGAGAGAGCGTCCGCGACGACGTTGTCCGCGCCACGCTTGTACTTGAAATCGAAACTGTATTCTTGCAGGAGCTCCATCCAGCGCGCCTGTCGTCGGGTGAGCTTTGGTTGGGTTGGAAAATGTCTGAGCGTCGCATGATCTGTGTACACAATAAAATGCGTGCCATCTAGGTAATAGCGCCATTGCTTGAGGGCATGAACTACAGCGAGCAACTCCTGCTCGTGGGTTGGGTAATTCCGTTCGGCTGAGTTGAACTTCCGCGATGTGAATGCTACTGGTCGAGACTCGCCGTGCTCATCCGTCTGAAATAGAACTGCGCCGAGCGCGAATCCTGAAGCATCTGTCTCTACAGTCGTTGGCAGATCGGGGTCGAAAATCCTGAGGACTGGAGCCTTGCTGATTGCTTCCTTGAGGGCGGTGAAGGCGTGCTCCTTGTCCTGGTCCCAAGAAAATTCAACGCCTTCACCTAGCAGTGCGGTCAAAGGTAGAGCGATGTCAGCAAAATTACGGATGTACTGATGGTAAAACTGAGCGAGGCCAATAAACTGCTGGACATCTCTCTGCTTGGTGGGGCGCGGCCACTCGCGGATGGCTCTAACATGACCGGCGGACGTGTGGATGCCGTCTTTGGAGACGACGTGGCCGAGGAACTCGGTCTCTTCTTGCATGAAGGAGCATTTGCTCAGCTTCGCGTAAAGACCATTCTTGCGGAGTAGCGAAAGGACGCTTCGGATGTGGGACAGGTGCTCAGCTTTGGTTTTGGAATAAATAAGAATGTCGTCGAGGTAGACAACAACCCATTTGTCCAATACGGGATCAAGGACATTGAACATCATGTTCGAAAAAGCAGCAGGTGCATTAGTTAAACCAAAAGGAACGACATTGAACTCAAGTGGCCATATCGACAACGGAACGCGGTCTTGTGAGTGTGTGGTTCGAAGATGCGTTGCTGATGGTATCCAGATAATAGGTCGAGTTTGGTGAAGTAGCGAGCGCCGCGGAACCGGTCGATGAGTTCGTCAATTCTGGGGAGGGGGTGTCGGTTCTTTCTGGTGATGCGATTGAGTCCACGATAGTCTACACACATGCGAAGTGTACCATCTTTCTTTTTAACAAAGAGGACTGGCGCTCCGTATGGCGATGTGCTGGGTTTGATGAATCCTTTGGCGAGCAGATCATCCAGCTGCTTCCTGAGTTCGTCCAGCTCAGCAATTGAAAGACGAATAACAGGTCGAACAGGTGGATCAGCCGTGGGGTCAGTGTCAATTTTCATGGCATCTCCACGGTCTGGTGGAAGACCAGCTGGGAGGCCATCGGGAAAGACGTCGGGGAATTCGTTCTCTACAATGGGGCGGATGTCAGGTGGAAGGCGAGGTGCTGCCTTGGTTGCTGTTTCCTGTTTAACGAGAGCGAGGAAGACTTCGCTGCCAGGCTGAGCAGCGAGTGAATTAAAATGCATATGGCTCAACAGTAAGCCACGAGACTTAGCGGTTACAGAAGAGGGTGCAAAGCCTTTGCAGGACCATCGAACGGAAACGCCTTTGTGGTGAAAGTGAAGACTGTTGTCGCGCCAGTTGATAGAAGGATTGATCTGAGTGAGCCAGGGTTTGCCGAGGATGAGGTCGTAGGATTGGAGGTCATAGAGGAGTGGTTGAAGGGTATCTGCGTAGTTGTCGCGGGCGAGGGAGATGGAGGCAGTGTGTTGAGTGAGAGAAGAGGAACCGTCGGGAAGGATAATTGGGATGGGGGAACAGGGGACGAGTGGGATAGAGTGATGGCGCTGGAAGGTCTTGCTGATGACATTTCCCTCAGCTCCACCATCAATAAGAATACGTGCAGGGTGTCCACTGACAGAACCAATAAATGTGAGCAAAGTGCGTTCAGCAACAGCCGTGGTGAACGACTGCAGCTTAATTGCACGCTTACGCTGAAGTTGAGCCTGGCGCTTGGAGAGAGGTGGTGCTAAAGGAGCGAGAGAGGCAAGTGGGTCCAGGTCCACTGTCTCAGTCGACCTAGACACCACAGGAGAATGAGGTTGGGGTAGATCCGAGACAGGAGCCATAGCGCCAGGGGCGGGGTGAGTATCCGGGGTTGAGATATTTTCATTTTTATGCAGAGGAGCGAGTGCCAACAGAGATTGAAGACCAAATTTATTTTTTGAAGAATATTGACTTAACTCTGGAAGGGGCTCACTCCTCTTGTCCAGACAAGAGGAGGGAATTTGCAACAGGTTTATGCTCGGTTAAGTGCATTATGATGTCATCAGCGCTTCGCCCATCTTTCTACGACTTTCTAGAACACTGTTGCTATCTATCCAGCCAGTTTATATAAACCCCATCCACACGTAGAACTAGACAGCAGCATTGATACGAATAAAGCCTCCTTTCCACCCTAGATCCACTTCCACCTGATTTGACCGTTTGCATTGGTAGCAAAGGTGCCTTTCGATCCACCCCAGATATCTCAGACACCAGACACCCCAGACACCTCAGACACCCCAGACACCCCAGACGCCCCCAGACACCCCCAGACACCCCCAGACACCCCCAGACACCCCCAGACACCTCATTACCTACCACTCGAACCAGCATCATGGACTCCATCGATTCCCTCGTCAATGGCCTTAGCAGCCTAAACCTTTCGAATGCCATTGACAGGCAGCGCGCCTACCACCAAATCCAATCGGTCATCCAAGACTCATCTCGCTCCGTTTCTGCCTACAAACCCCCCAAACCACAGCTCTTCCATGGCGGTCGCAACGCTCTGGCTACGCGCGACTGGTTGGAGGAGCTCGAGCGATACTGCAGACGTACCAAGCTCACCCCGATGGAGTGGACCTCCGCCGCTGCTGACCACCTGCGGGGTACTGCTCTTACCTGGTACCGTATGTCAACCCTCACCGACGACACACCATGGGAGGAGTTCAAAACTGCCTTCACCAACGAATTTAAACCATCAGACCATGAGCGCGCTATCCTTATGGAGCTCGAGACCTTAAACAGACCTCTGTCAAAGATATCGCATCTTATATCACACGCTTCCGCGACCTGGCCCTTCAGTTGAGCAATCCCGCCGATGACATGCTCCGCGAGTACTTTATTTCTGGACTGGTCACTCAAACTCAACTTCAGGTCGAAATCGCGAACCCCTCCACGTGGCAACAGGCCGTGAAGGTCGCTGAGCGAATCAATGGCGTCTACGCCCGAGCACAGTCCAAAGCCAAGCCAACTTACATCCCCTCCCAGACACCGACCGCGACTTCAGCCGCCTCACTCTCGGCCACGCCTGTTGCCGAACCCATGGAAGTAGACGCCATGCGCGTCCGATCCGCCAATCACGGTTCTAACACTACCAATGTAGTGTCAGGAACAGACTTGGAAGAGTGGGATATGTGTTATGGAGGAGACAGACAGTGGACAAGGTAAGGAAGAAATGTATTGCAGACTGAGGTTATATGCTATGGATTCTATGGCTCTATTTATGTGTTTCTAGGATTCTTGGTCAGGGTACTCGGATGGCTACTACGGGACGCGAGGTATATTTGCTAGGAATAGCACAAAGGTATGGATCTGGTGCAATGGTTCTAGACGGCCGGACAATGGTTCTAGGCGGCCGGATAATGGCAATATCAAAAGATACTTCGTTGAACATATGTTGATCGAGCATACGGGCAGAGGTACGCGTGCAAGCGCGTGAGCGCGTAGAAGCAGTCACAAATCAATATGAGCAATTGTGTGCGCAGCTCAACTGTCACTCTGCACCACACGCTATGGTGCTATCCGTGACATGTCCCCCGTCGCCGCTCCGTTCCCAAGCTCGATCAAGCAGAGAAGTCCCGTTGCTTCCGCGAAGGTCGTTGTTACCGCTGCCGCCGATTCGGTCACATCGCTGAGAATTGCCGCGGTGAGCAAGCCTTCAATAATTTCGAGACACCTACGACCACCGCCGACTCGGGAAAAGACGAGGGCGAGAACTGAACCAGGCCAGTCTCGCCTTCATCAAGCCTAGCACCCGAGCCCTGGACACTCAGGGGCGCGGCGATAGTACAAAGCAGAATCACAAACTTCAAAATAAAGCCGACAATGCTTTTCCTTATAAATCGCCTCTGCCCTCACCCTTACCTCACAACCCACCACCTTCGACAGCACGCACCCTTCCATCATTTCCACCTATTGCACCATCTTCACCCTCTCCTCATTCACCCTCATTCCCTCCCCCATTCTCGGCCCCAACTGACTCCATCACCACTTCAACTACCCCTGAACCCTCCTCCAGCACTCTCACCACCTCCCGTCACCGGCATCGCCATCGCCGTAAAAATGAAGTTCGCCTCCAGTCCTTCGCCACTGTTTACAAGAACGCGCGTCGTCTACTGACTTTTATCGGCGCTGTCAATGGTCGCCCTGCCAGGATTCTTATCGATGGCGGGGCCGAAGGGAATGTCATCAGTGCTAAATTTTGCAAACATAATAACTTGCCTTTGGAAGACAGTACACCAATCCCTATTGTTCTACCTAACGGTTCCGCGTCTCTCTCGCACCATACTGCTACACTCACACTAGAACGCGATGCATACAAGGATCAAGTCTCGACAATTGTTTATCCACTTACGAAGTACGATTTGATCCTAGGGAAACCATGGTTAACACAAGTGAACCCACATATCGACTGGCGAACGAACGATCTGCACTTTGAACACCAAGGGTCGCCAGTCCTGTGGTCCTGCGCCGGCTTCGCTTCGTCTTCGCTCCCTTCCAGTCCTGTTGTTTCGGCCCTCAACTTTGTCTCATTGGCCACTGAATCCGATGCGGGAGTGTTCTTAGCTCAAGTCAAGATCCCTCAGCCCACTCCAAACAAGCAACTGGACCTTCCTGAACCTATTCGACAAATTGTACAAGTCGAGTTTCCCGACTTATTTCCTTCTGAGCTTCCTGACGGCCTTCCGCCCGACCGTGGCGATAGCATGAGGATCGAGACCGACCAAGCAGCAGACCCACCAGTTCGACCAGTGATCCGACTATCGATCGCCGAACTCGACGAACTAAAAAAACAGTTATCAGACCTCCTTCGCAAAGGCTTTATTTCGCCCAGCACCTCACCCTATGGTGCACCCGTGTTATTCGTCAAGAAAAAAGATGGATCGCTCAGGATGTGCGTGGACTACCGAGGCCTTAACAAGATCACCAGAAAGAACCGGCATCCATTACCACGAATTGACGAGTTGATCGACCGATTCAGGACAGCTCGGTACTTCACAAAGCTGGATTTGCTATCAGGATACCATCAGATGCGCGTACACCAGGACGACAGACACAAAACGGCTTTCAGGACGCGCTACGGCCATTATGAGTTCAACGTCGTACCATTCGGACTCACAAATGCACCGGCTGCGTTCTCCAACATGATGCGCAATGTACTGGACCCTGTCTTGGACATATGTGTCGTGGTCTACCTAGACGATATACTGATTTACTCCGACAACGAGAAGGAACATCTACAGCACATCCGGCAAGTGCTTTCTCTCCTGCGTGAAGCAGGCCTCTACTGCAAGCTATCCAAGTGCTCCTTCATGCAGGACGAAACGGAATTCCTGGGTCATGTCATATCAAAGGACGGACTTAAGACCAACGCAGGACTCGTCAAGGCAATCAGAGAATGGCCAGTTCCTACTACCCAGCGTCACGTCATGCAGTTCCTTGGTTTAACAAACTTTTATCACCAATACATTGACCACTACGCAGATATTGCCCTTCCTCTCACCGCTCTGCTAGGCTCAACGACACCTTTTACTTGGGACAAACCCCAACAGGATGCTTTCGATACTCTAAAGAAAGCGGTGACCACAGCCCCAGTCCTCCGTATCTTTGATCCAGCCCTCTCCACAGCTGTCGAAACTGACGCCTCTGGCTTTGCCATCGGCGCTGTCCTGTTTCAGACGGACCACAACGGCGGATCTAGACCCGTTGCATTCACGTCTCGAAAGTTGAGTCCTGCGGAACGGAACTACCCCACACACGAGCAGGAACTATTGGCCGTAGTACACGCCCTTAAGACCTGGCGATACTACCTGGATGGCTCGCACTTCATCGTTTATACAGACCACGCGACCCTACAGCATTTCCCTACTCAACCGAATCTAACTCGCCGACAGGCGAGATGGATGGAGCTACTCCAAGAATATGACTTTGTTTTCAAGTTCAAACGAGGCAAGGACAATATTGTTCCTGATGCGCTTTCCAGAAGACCCGATCACAAGGCTGGGGATCCTAGCAGCGGCCAGCTCAACTCTCTGAATATAAGCATGGACACAGGATTACGGCAGCGCCTGATGGATTGTTATACTACAGACTCCGCTCTGGGACCAATTTATGAACGCTGCCGCAAGGCAAGTCCATCTGACCGCTACTTTATTGCGGACGACCTACTTTGGATCAATGACAATGGCACACAACGACTTTGTATCCCTAAAGATGCTGATCTCCGCTCGCAACTTTTTCACGACTCCCATGACTCTCCAATGGCCGGTCACCTTGGATTCGACAAAACATACGAGCATATGCGACGGACATTCTTCTGGCCACGGATGGCGCGGGACATTAAGGCTTACATCAAATCATGCGAGCAGTGCCAACGCAACAAACCCCTACTACAGCACCCAGCAGGGCTATTCAAGTCTCTCGATATTCCTAGCCAGCGATGGGACACCGTGTCAATGGACTTTATCGTATCTCTACCCAGGACAGCCCGCTCTTTCGATGCAGTCACCGTATTTGTGGACAAATTATCAAAGCAGGTTCACTTCTGCGCCAGTCGTACCACGGATTCCGCCTCAGACGTAGCTCGCCTCTTCTTCGACCAAGTATTCAGACTGCATGGCATGCCACGTACAATCATCTCCGACCGCGACTCCCGTTTCACAGGAAAATTTTGGACAGCGCTAATGAAGCTGATGGGAACCAAGCTGAACATGTCGACTGCATACCACCCTCAATCGGATGGCCAAACCGAGCGAGCCAACAGGACTCTAGAGGAGATGCTGCGGTCGTATATCTCTTACCACCAGAAGGACTGGGACCTCTTTCTACCGATGATGGAATTCGCTTATAACAATTCGATGAACCCGACAACTGGATTTTCGCCCTTTTTCCTTAACTACGGACACCATCCTCTCGTTCCGGCATCACTAATGAAACCCACCGCCACCAACGCGCCATCAGTCTCGGACTTCGTCGCGTCCCAAGCAACAGCACTTGCTCAGGCCCGGGATGCAATCATTGAAGCACAGAATCGGCAAAAGCAGCAAGCGGATAAATCACGCAGACAAGTACCATTTGCTGTCGGCGACATGGTCCTCCTGAGCACTGAGCACCTTTCTGTCGCAGCGCACTCTAACCGGCCCTCCAAGAAGCTGGAACCCAAATTCATTGGCCCGTACAAGATCGTCGAACAGGTGAACGATAACGCATTTAAGCTCGACCTACCGCCTTCCATGCGTCAGCACCCCGTCTTCAATGCTGATCTATTGCGATTACATGTTGAATCACCGCCGGAATATGGAGACCGCACTCCGCCTCGACCGCCACCGGAGCTCATTGATGGCATGGAAGAGTACGAAGTCGAACGCATTCTCGATTATAAGGTGTTCGGTAAGACACCAAAGTGGCCCGTACAATGGAAGAGATACCCTCTGGAGGACGCTACATGGGAACCAAGATCAGCACTCACCAATGCCAAGGAGGCCTTGGCAGAGTTCAAAATCAATAACAAAAAGTAGACTTTTTTTTTCAAAACGGGAAGGATGCAACAGGTTTATGCTCGGTTAAGTGCATTATGATGTCATCAGCGCTTCGCCCATCTTTCTACGACTTTCTAGAACACTGTTGCTATCTATCCAGCCAGTTTATATAAACCTCATCCACACGTAGAACTAGACAGCAGCATTGATACGAATAAAGCCTCCTTTCCACCCTAGATCCACTTCCACCTGATTTGACCGTTTGCAGAATTTCAGCGACTAGGTCCTGGACTAAACCTGGCCGCTGGAGGCTTTTCCCGAGCCGTCAGCATGGGATGGGCCCTCGGTAAAATTGTTGAAGGCGCGACCGCCGCGCTCGTTCTCGGGACAGTTGGGTGCAATGTGTCCCACCTCGCGGCAGCGGAAACATCTATTTTCACGGATGCAACGTGTACGCTCAGCGGCGTCGAGAGGGGGCTTGTTCCGGGTGTAAGAGCCGGAACGGAACTTGTTCACGGTTTTGCGGAGCGCGTTGATCTCGAGGCGCATGTTATCAATCTCCATAGCCATGGGATCGACAGCAGGGGAGACAAGGGTCGCAGCGAGGGCGTGTTGGGCAGCTTGGGTGGGGCGGACAGAGGTGGACGTCGAACGGGCATAGTGGAATACCGTATCAAATTGCTCCGCTGCGTGGCAGAGGTCATGGATGGTGAGGGCGTTCCGGTTGGTGATCTGTAGAGACATTAATGTCTGCTTGAGTTCCAAGGGAGCTCCCTCGAGAAAGGCAGCCTTGACGGCATCCTCGAGCACCGAGCGAGCTTCCTTGTGCATGTCGTGGGTGCAAAGGATGGCCATGTACTTGCGCACGCGCGCAACGTACTCGGCCACTGTGGACGTCATCTTGATGGAGAATAGCAATGCTCGTATGTGGTCATGGAAACCAGCAGGGCGGAACTCCTCGCGGAAAGCCTTCTCGAAGTCGAGCCAGTCGGTGTCGTCCGAACGGTATTGGCCGTCCCACCACAGGAGGCCAGCTTCACCCAGGTAGGCAATAGCGGTGACAGTGCGGTTTGCATCTAAAATTTGCGCACCGCGAAAAAAACGCCGAACCTGGGTGAGCCAAGTCTCGCACGCGAAACCATCGCGCACGCCTATGAAGGTCGGAGGGGAGGGATATCTGTAGGTGGGGAGGAGAACGGCGGTAGGGGCGGCGACAGCGGTGTCGCCAGCAGCAGGGGCTTGGAAGGAGGTAGGTAAAACGGGGGTGCTCATGGTTACAAGGGAGAAGAGATCGGCGAGGGAATCAACGTCCAGATTGGGGAATAAATTTAATTGGGCAAATGGCTAAGGTTAAAATCAGGGGTACAGGGGCAATTGGTGGAAAAATAAAAATCAAAGGGTGCTTGGGACATTGGACAATGGGTGGTGGTGGTCGAAGGAACCTTTGCTACCATGCAACAGCAGCAGAGTCAAGGGGTCAAGGGCAGTGGTCAAGTAGGAATGCGTAAAATGAATGCTGTTTAATGATCGTAAGTAGGGTCTATATATACATGTCTGGGCCTATTGTACAGTGTCGTAGTGGAGTTGTCATGATGCCGGGCTCCCATCCTGGCTCTGTGTGTCGTAACGTGCAGTGCAGGAACAGACTTGGAAGAGTGGGATATGTGTTATGGAGGAGACAGACAGTGGACAAGGTAAGGAAGAAATGTATTGCAGACTGAGGTTATATGCTATGGATTCTATGGCTCTATTTATGTGTTTCTAGGATTCTTGGTCAGGGTACTCGGATGGCTACTACGGGACGCGAGGTATATTTGCTAGGAATAGCACAAAGGTATGGATCTGGTACAATGGTTCTAGGCGGGCCGGATAATGGCAATATCAATAAAGATACTTCGTTGAACATATGTTGATCGAACATACGGTGGCAGAGGTACGCGTGCAAGCGCGTGAGCGCGTAGAAGCAGTCACAAATCAATATGAGCAATTGTGTGCGCAGCTCAACTGTCACTCTGCACCACACGCTATGGTGCTATCCGTGACAGCAGCTTGGTAACCGAGTGGTAATCCTGTTGCAGATAACGGACACGTTTCTAACGACTGTACGGCTGCTCCAGGTTGCCGCATACTTGTAGAGTCGTTTCCGTAGTCCTCATCATCCGTGTCATCCTTGTCACGGATAGCACCATAGCGTGTGGTGCAGAGTGACAGTTGAGCTGCGCACACAATTGCTCATATTGATTTGTGACTGCTTCTACGCGCTCACGCGCTTGCACGCGTACCTCTGCCACCGTATGCTCGATCAACATATGTTCAACGAAGTATCTTTATTGATATTGCCATTATCCGGCCCGCCTAGAACCATTGTCCGGCCCGTCTAGAACCATTGCACCAGATCCATACCTTTGTGCTATTCCTAGCAAATATACCTCGCGTCCCGTAGTAGCCATCCGAGTACCCTGACCAAGAATCCTAGAAACACATAAATAGAGCCATAGAATCCATAGCATATAACCTCAGTCTGCAATACATTTCTTCCTTACCTTGTCCACTGTCTGTCTCCTCCATAACACATATCCCACTCTTCCAAGTCTGTTCCTGACAATCCTCGTCAGGGAAGAGCTCGTCAAGCGGCACTGTTCTTGGTTCCATGGCAAAGCACTCCATAAAATCGCTGTTTTTCCTTCGTTGATGAATAACGTCGTTGAGGAAGGTAGACCCATCCAGAAGCGCGCTGAGCCTTGTGTAGTAGTCCCGTTCAGCGCTGGTATATTGTGGTGTAGTAAATGAGAATTAGTTGGTTGTTCTTGTAAAGTTAATATTAGATCACGGGGAAGAGCACCGCCCCCAGAATAAAAGAATAAACGGTCTGGTACCTGAACCAGAGTCTTCTTTCCACCAAAATCATTTGTATCACACATTGTATTCGTCCAGATTGTCCGGATAACCCGCATCAACGACAGGTACTGACTGTGGCATATAGCCATATTACATGCTGCCACCGCGTGTATTTAATTAGATCCAGCGAGTCCTATCAATTTACTTAAGCCACCGACTAACATATAATGTTCTCGGTGGATTAATATTAAAGATCCCTCTCTTGTTCTCATTGACTCCTGGTTCATATATACTTCGCACGCAAAACAAGATAGACACGCGTGCGGAGACAGACTTGGTGCCGGATCGTCGATCGAAGTCCAGTGTCCATGGAGACATTGTTTGAAGGAAAAGACCGGTTTCATCGGCGTTATAGACGTCGTCTAGTGTATACTCGGCAATGATATTTTAATCCGCTCAACGTCGCCTGCAATCGCGTCCATGTCCACCGAGCCCGCCTCGCCCTCCATCTTATGATAATCCAGGTTCCATGCATTCTTGAAGCCTTCTACCCAGGAGCTGCCGAAAGCTGGACGCGGGAATGGCATAAAACCCATCCGGTTCCATAGAATCGTATAGACATCGTGCGCCAGCGCCTGTAACAGGATAGTGTCCACTGGTATGCGTCGGGACCGAACATCCTTGATCAAATCGACTAGGACCGTTTCAACAGCGTATAAAGGGCGCTTGACAACCCGGCATCTTTTTTTGGCTAGCACTGGTTCCATCGCCTCTAAATTCTCTCTGTCCTCCATAAGCCGTCGAATGGTGTGAGTTGTCCAGCCATGGTTTCGCTCGTACTCTGCCTTTGGAGGATCGCAGCCAGCTCCAGCTCGATAGGCATCGCGATGGGCGAGCCATTGTTGGAGACGTTGTAACCTCTCTTCCACAGTTTTGCGGCCCCCTTCGCCTTCCTTGGACACCAGCGTCTTGCGTTTAGTCATGAGGAGCGAGAGGAATGTTGATGAGCGAGGGGAATGCTGATGAGATGTGCTGTCTGTCCCATGCCATGCGGACCAATGTTCATTTGCATATACACAGGTTGGGTCCCTCACATGACTAAGGAGGATAAAATAAAAATTTTGAATTAAAACGGCTATTGACCAGTGACATCGCGCGATTCCTTTGAATCTTGGCTAACTGTCATGATCATGACAGTAAAGGGAGATTGACTGTACAACCATATCAGGAAATAAATCATCATGTGTCTGTCTCCAACTTACGTAACTAAAGATACCGTCCAAGTCTTTTCTTCTCCCTGATTTATGTCTAGCACAAACAACAATTGAGCCTGAATGTTTGCCACCAGGTTTTACATCAAGTTCACGAATCCGCATTCCATCATTGTCACAATAATTCAGCAATGGCCAAGTCATCGATTGCACAGACTCGGGAGTAGCTCCTTCCGCCAGTGCTTCAGCTTGTGATAGTATCCTAGGCTAACCTTCTGCTTAGCCCTCAACCACGCCCCCATCACCGCGCCTCCACCACTGCGCACCCTGTATATTAGTATAAATACCTCTATCTCTCTGTATAATAAAGATCATCCGTTCTAGCCCTTGTCTCTTGTCCCCTGCCTCTCGTGTTCCTACCTCGTGTCCTCTTGTTCCTGCACTTGTTCCTTCCTTCGTTTTGTTGCTAGTACACAGCTCTTGCTTGAAAGAATTTCTCTTCGATTATGTTTTGGTCATCTTTCCGGAGCGCAAAGTACTCTTCCTTGTATAGCAGTCTACAGCAAACAGCACATCGCTTCACGGGGGCTTCCTTGTCTTGTTTGGCCTCATTAGTAAAGGTAACTCTCCGGAAGCTAGTCGGCACGCGTCTAATAGTGATTGGTACCTGTGGATCTATGTCAACATTTGAATGGCCCTCTTCTTCGTTTGATTCTGGCGGCATTGGAACGAAACGATAGACATCAGTCGATAGGAAATTTGATAATCGATATAAAAAAAGACTCGGCCATATTTATCGACAAATGTTACTTTGTCAGAAGGAACAGGCTAAAACCTTGGAGCTCAAATTGCCGCAATCGAACACGCATTGAGCCACACTTTTATGCTTGGCTCCAGATACCATATATAAAGCCTTCAAAGGGTCTATTCCTCAATTAACCAATTAACGAACAATGTCACGCAAGTAAGAGAGTCGAAAAGAGTCGAAAAATAATGCACCAAGAAAGAGATCTAACCCTGAAATAAATCATTCTTTTCTATCAAGGTCCAAAGCTGTAAGAGAACTTTTCTTTGCATTTCAGAAAATCGAATCATCCACAAAGTATATCTTTTTCGAGATACAAGATGACCTAATTGGAGCAGAAACGACCAATATTCCAAGGGAGCCGAGGAAAGCGACCTTGAAAAATAGAAATGGAACAAGGGTTACAATTCAGGAAGACCTTGCTTTGCAGCAATTCCATTTGTTCTGGCTCGTTCCACAACTGAAAGATTCAAAACAAGTGTTGTTCCCGTTCACAAAGGTCGATTGGGAAGATTTATGAGAAGATTTAATTGCGAAAACAAGAGAAGCTTCCAAATTCATCTCACTCGCGCCATTGAGAATGTTGACACCCAGCGCAGAGGGAACAAATAGACTTATCCAACAGATTCTCCAAGACACCATTCCTACACAGCGACCCTCCGTCCGCTGAGAGCCATAACTTTCAGTTGCTGTCACGTTGTCAGAAACACGTAACGTTGCTCAAAGGATGCGGCTTATATCGTTAACGTCATTTAATGTGATAGTATCCTAGGCTAACCTTCTGCTTAGCCCTCAACCACGCCCCCATCACCGCGCCTCCACCACTGCGCCCCCTGTATATTAGTATAAATACCTCTATCTCTCTGTATAATAAAGATCATCCGTTCTAGCCCTTGTCTCTTGTCCCCTGCCTCTCGTGTTCCTACCTCGTGTCCTCTTGTTCCTGCACTTGTTCCCTCCTTCGTTCTGTTGCTAGTACATTTAAGCTCACCATCCTTGTTTTTCTCATTTCGCAACACTTTTGTCTTTCCCATTCCGCAACACTTTTGTTTTCCTCATTCCGCAACACTTTTTATTCTCAACATGTGTGTTGATTTACTTTATATATGTTGCATCTGCGATAAAAAAGATGAAGTCAAAATTTCCTGCAGTCTGAAGATGTTTTGTTTCGAGCAAACAAGGAGATCGACTATCATTGCGTGTTTAAGCTGCTTGGTTACCAGATTTACGACGAAGGATATTCTGCGACCCTACCAGATTCATTTCCAAGAGACTCTACCTGAACCTGGTTCCTAGAGGACAGAAGAAGCTTATTACATTTCAGCATGAATAAAGACAAACATTTCATGTATACAGTCTACCCAAATTACAAAATCTGTCAACATTTCCCATTAATGCTTGGTTTCTGTAAAGCCAAAGAAGCCATTGCCATAGCAGCAAGCAAATTGTACTTTAGCTTTAGCTGTAGAAACATCAATCCTGTGTGCTACACAATAAATCTAAGTTGGGCTGTTTCGTTGCTGGAGGAAAGCATGAAAGACCATCACGCAAATTCCTCATTTCACAGAGCTGGACCCATGAAAAAATCCTGATGAGATTCTTTACACACTGTCAATGTTGCCATTACCCTCATTTTTTTCCCAAGCATAGCAGTGGGCTCAAATTGTGTGTGCTACACAATAAATCTAAGTTGGGCTGTTTCGTTGCTGGAGGAAAGCATGAAAGACCAATCATGCAAATGCCTCATTACACAGAACTGAACCCATCAAAAACTTGGGTAGAAAAATGTAAAGTGAGCCAATGAAAGAAACACCTCATTCCCTCGTTGCACAATCTAAGGTTGCACACGAATTTGTTTGCAGGTTATTGAGAAGGCGAAAGAAAAAATATTTCACGCGCCTCAGACTGAAAAACGGGTTTGGTAGTGGAAAGTGTCAAAGAGAGAAAAAGAAAGAATTGAGAAAGCGTACTGAAAATTAAAACAGAAAATCATACTCTCTGAACCCCACAATGAGCGCCATCCCAAGTGCCGTCCCAAGCATTTGTTATTTTGTTTGTCCACATCTCACAATCGATCTGAAGCGCCAACTGTAAGTAACAAAAAGTCTCCTATCTACATTTTTTTGTCTCTCGTGAACTACAGTACTGAATCAACTCAATTATACAGTCCACGGAAAAAGTGTTAGCATGTTTTCATAATTTCGACCTTTTTTCTTTGATACTTACATCATTACCGCCTACTGCTACGAGGCTTCACGCGATCAATCTCGTATATTTGTTAAGATTACCTGCCAAGTTACGAGCCAATGGATGCACTCTATCCGGCTAATTGAGGACATGAACATATTGACCCCATTCTAACACTTTTTCGAAATATAACCACCCTCTGATTCTGTTAGCTACTTTTCTGCCATTAATAATCGATATGGCCTCCTTTATTTGCGTGAAGCCTCTTCATGCGCTCGGGCATGCTCTCATATAGCTCGTGAATGAATTTGATATCTATTGTTGTCCATATATCCTGAACACGCTCCCAGAGGTCGTCCAAAGAGCTTGGTGCCTCTGGATACTGATCAAGTCGGTACTTGAGGTGCGACCATAGATGCTCGATCGGGTTGAGGTCCGGAGAATTCGCAGGCCATTCCATGACTGCGATCTTGGATTTCCTAAGGAAGTCTTCGACTATGCCTGCTGTATGCACTTTGGCATTGTCCTGCTGAAAAATGAATTTTGCTGGATCCATACCAAACCAATCCCGAGATGCGCAAAGATAGTCCTTCAGTACATCGAAGTAGGTTTGTGCATCCGTACTTCCTGGGATCCAGCAGGCATCGCCCAAGCCATAAAATGTCATGCAACCCCAGACCATAATTTTGCCCCCTCCGCCCTGCTTTGTTTTCTGCACTTGGTGAGGTTGGATATCCTTCCTGTTGGGCTTCTTGTAATAGAATGTCCTGCCGAAGGACCCAATCCTGCTGATTATAGTTTCGTCCGAGAACATCACATTCTTCCAGTCGTCCACGGTCCATTTCAAGTGCGCCTTAGCAAATTCGTAGCGTGCTCTGATTTGATCCGGTGTCAGATCACGCTTCCTAGGCTGGACGTATGCTTTTAAGCCCTCCTGTTTAAGGTAGTTCCGGACACTGTCTACATGAACCTGCACTCCTTGCACCGATTGGATAAGTCGCTGGCCGTCGCGGAGGGTTACGGCTTTTCCTGTGACGAAATGACGAGCAAGTAAGGTCTTGGTCTTCTTCGAAACCTTCGAAGGACGCCCTATTTTAGGGGATGGAACGTTCTCCTTGTCCCTTTGACGAATCTTGGAAACGGAGAAAGTAGAGATATGCAAGGATCTTGAGACCTCGCGGACAGATTTTCCTTGCCGAAGTTGGATAATCGCATCGCGTACGGTTTGTTCTCGCAGCCGCTTCATGTTTGATGTAAACTTGGGATGAATGTGGCGTAGGATGGGAGTAGTGGATAACTGTGCAGTTGTATTGTTTTAGTTGCGAGTGAGGATGCAGACCGTAAGGGAAGAGCACAATTTATAGGATTTTTTAAAAAGTGTTAGAGTGCACCTCATGACTTTCGAGATCCTTCGTTCCTCAGCTGAAGGTCATTCAAGCCTGGAACATTCTAGAAAACTCCTTGTAAATTACGACATTGTCCACCAGACATCTCGTTCCTTGGTAATAGCGTAATAGGGAGATAAAGGAGTATAAGTCCAAAATAGCAAAATATGCTAACACTTTTTCCGTGGACTGTATTTCCTTACCTTTTTTTATATTTATTTAGTTTCTTGAAATGCTGCTAAAGAAATTTACTCTCCTGGCTGCTTTTGTGGTTACAGTTTGCAGTGATGCTGTTCTACCTAACATTACAGCATTAGAAAAACGTCCAGACGATGTTTCAGTCGATGTTATTGAATTCTCAATCTGCGGTGCTACAATTGCAAAAATGGCAGCTGATATATTCGCGTATTCCTGGAACACTGGGCAAGCTCATCTAAAAGGAAACGCAGCAACTTGCGTTGAGAGTCTTCGGGATCAAAACCAATGTACATCTGAAAAAAAAAGATATAGAAAAGTGAGTGCTGGTGATGATGCTGTATCAAGATGCTTCTGCGCATATTCAGTTGGTCCCAAAGTGAACGTTGAAGATTTTCTTGGAGAAGCGGGTCAAGCTACTCAAAAAATGCTCAATGTCATTAATGGTGGGGCATTTACAGGTGCCTACAATTTGGAAATATCGTGTGAAGATGCCAATCAATTTGGAACTGTTGTTATGAGTTGTGCAAGTGACTCAGTGCAGGATCGCGTCAATCAATGTAAGGCAGGCACTTATTCACCAGCCAGTCAACTTATCCAAAAAGCTAAAACGACGGTGTCTTTATTTAAAAAAGATAAACCAGCCCCATGCGAGATTCGTCCTCCGTACTGTAATCGTACTCCTTTAAATAATAACACAATAGCTAATTAAGAGGAGATGAAAATCCCAAGTAGGGGGTTTTTTTTTTTTTTTTTTAAAAAAATCAAATACAGTCCACGGAAAAAGTGTTAGCATGTTTTGCTATTTTGGACTTATACTCCTTTATCTCCCTATTACGCTATTACCAAGGAACGAGATGTCTGGTGGACAATGTCGTAATTTACAAGGAGTTTTCTAGAATGTTCCAGGCTTGAATGACCTTCAGCTGAGGAACGAAGGATCTCGAAAGTCATGAGGTGCACTCTAACACTTTTTAAAAAATCCTATAAATTGTGCTCTTCCCTTACGGTCTGCATCCTCACTCGCAACTAAAACAATACAACTGCACAGTTATCCACTACTCCCATCCTACGCCACATTCATCCCAAGTTTACATCAAACATGAAGCGGCTGCGAGAACAAACCGTACGCGATGCGATTATCCAACTTCGGCAAGGAAAATCTGTCCGCGAGGTCTCAAGATCCTTGCATATCTCTACTTTCTCCGTTTCCAAGATTCGTCAAAGGGACAAGGAGAACGTTCCATCCCCTAAAATAGGGCGTCCTTCGAAGGTTTCGAAGAAGACCAAGACCTTACTTGCTCGTCATTTCGTCACAGGAAAAGCCGTAACCCTCCGCGACGGCCAGCGACTTATCCAATCGGTGCAAGGAGTGCAGGTTCATGTAGACAGTGTCCGGAACTACCTTAAACAGGAGGGCTTAAAAGCATACGTCCAGCCTAGGAAGCGTGATCTGACACCGGATCAAATCAGAGCACGCTACGAATTTGCTAAGGCGCACTTGAAATGGACCGTGGACGACTGGAAGAATGTGATGTTCTCGGACGAAACTATAATCAGCAGGATTGGGTCCTTCGGCAGGACATTCTATTACAAGAAGCCCAACAGGAAGGATATCCAACCTCACCAAGTGCAGAAAACAAAGCAGGGCGGAGGGGGCAAAATTATGGTCTGGGGTTGCATGACATTTTATGGCTTGGGCGATGCCTGCTGGATCCCAGGAAGTACGGATGCACAAACCTACTTCGATGTACTGAAGGACTATCTTTGCGCATCTCGGGATTGGTTTGGTATGGATCCAGCAAAATTCATTTTTCAGCAGGACAATGCCAAAGTGCATACAGCAGGCATAGTCGAAGACTTCCTTAGGAAATCCAAGATCGCAGTCATGGAATGGCCTGCGAATTCTCCGGACCTCAACCCGATCGAGCATCTATGGTCGCACCTCAAGTACCGACTTGATCAGTATCCAGAGGCACCAAGCTCTTTGGACGACCTCTGGGAGCGTGTTCAGGATATATGGACAACAATAGATATCAAATTCATTCACGAGCTATATGAGAGCATGCCCGAGCGCATGAAGAGGCTTCACGCAAATAAAGGAGGCCATATCGATTATTAATGGCAGAAAAGTAGCTAACAGAATCAGAGGGTGGTTATATTTCGAAAAAGTGTTAGAATGGGGTCAATATGTTCATGTCCTCAATTAGCCGGATAGAGTGCATCCATTGGCTCGTAACTTGGCAGGTAATCTTAACAAATATACGAGATTGATCGCGTGAAGCCTCGTAGCAGTAGGCGGTAATGATGTAAGTATCAAAGAAAAAAGGTCGAAATTATGAAAACATGCTAACACTTTTTCCGTGGACTGTAAATAACTATAAGAGCCAAAGTGGTTCACTATCTAGTAGAGTCTCCGTCAGTGGGCGGTCGATGAATACATTTTTAAAGTAATCTTCCCAATTGAATATCCTAGAAAACACAGAGCCCTCTTCCTTCAATTGCATGCGGCTACTTGCATATAGGGGAAGGCAGCTACCGCTTACAGTTTATTCGGT
>NW_026251850.1:0-50075 GCF_025024155.1 Gamsiella multidivaricata
ATAAACTATGCTTGCTTGGAATCATACACTGTACACGTTGATATAGTCTGGCACTTCTCATCCACACAGCTGGAATTACACCTCTATACTCCGTCCCAACACATAAGGCACATACTGGATCTTAGCGCACTTGAGGACTATCCATCTATACACAGCAGGTCACGAGGATGCGTCGTTAGGCCCATGAAAACGCGACGCGCTATTGGGCAACGCGCATGGGTTGCCAAGGAATAAATAGTATGCAAAATGGGACTGTTAAACTAGGGGGGTTGTCAAATAAGAGTGGCAACCCCCTTCCCTCCCCTTCTCTCCACTCTTGAAGCTGGTGCTCGTGCGAGCACAGGGAAATTATTGGTTAGGCCACAGGCTCAATTTTCATCCTAAGCGAGTTACATGGACTTTCTACTTGCATGCTCAAAATATGGCAGATAGATTTCTGGATGGATTGTCAAATGGATTACTCCAAAAAAAAAAAAAAAGAAGACTACAGGCTATCTTCTCAGGGATATGGTTGGATTGGTGTTTGCGGCATCTCCTCCTATGGCCATCAACCTGGATGGCGCAGAGGCAACTAGACTGCCCGAGATGTCGAAGGTTCCTTTAGAAAATGTCTCTCTCCACCAGAGCCAGTGATGTTGGGTATCGTCATTCTTTGGTCGTGGGCCAGACAGAGGGGAGCCTATTCAAAATAAGGTTTGCGGATGCACCTTGTCAAAAATGCGCCCTTTTTCTCATTGGTGGACGCTGGCCTTTTGACAAGCTGCGCGCGGCTTTGTTTACTCGACGCCTGTCAGTCTTTGAAGCAGCAGCAGCAGCAACTGGTCATGGTCGGAGGGCCGGAGGCCTGCGCGGGCACAGGGATGAATCCCTGGCGGTGGTGCGCTATCTTCATGTGTGTGCTATTTCAGCCCACCAAGTGAAGTGCACACCTCCTTTCTTCCCTCTCCCTTCCACACTCTCTGGCCTGGCAGCTTCCCCTTCTTCGCATTCCAAGCACTCCCCTCCCTTGTCCTGCTCCAGCTGCTCATTCATCCCATCTCCCTTGCTCATTCCTCATCCTCCTCCAGCGACTTCACACCGTAAAGCCCAAGCCGCAATCCTCCAATTGCTCCCCTAGCCAATGCCACTTCTCACTCGCTCCGGGCGCATCATCCTGCTCCTGGGACTCAATATCGTCGTCTTCCTGGCCGAGATCATCGTCGGCTACAAGACCGGCTCCCTCGCGCTCATTGCCGATGCCTTCCACATGCTGTCGGACGTGCTTTCCCAGATCATTGCCCTCTATGCCATCCGGGTATGTATTTTGTTTCGCAGCAGTCGCTCGCCTCATTTGACAGACAAGGGCAGCGTCTTTTTTACTTTGCATGGGGTTGCCATTTCGGGCATGTTAATGGAATGCGTATTTACCTGAACCAACAACCTGATCATGACGACATTTAGTTGGCTGCAAAAACCGAGTGGCAGCCCACGTTATCCTATGGATGGCAGAGAGCCGAACTGCTCGGTGCGCTCTACAACGGCGTTTTCCTTTTGGCCCTGTGCTTCTCTATCATTCTGGATGCTATTGAGCGGTTCTTCAAGCCCGAGGGTAGGTTGTTTGAAACATTGTGCCACGGAGTATTTCGGGCACTTGCAACTGTACGAATGTGCCTGAATGTTCTACAGCTGTTGTTTAACTCGGTAATTGCTCCCTTTCCATTCAAACTAAACAGATATTGAGGATCCAAAGCTGGTCTTGATCGTCGGTGGTATTGGTCTTGCCTGCAATCTGTTCGGTCTGGTCCTCTTCCACGACCATTCAGGACATGGTCACAGCCATAGCCATGGTCATAGCCACGCCAAGAAGGCCAAAGCGAACGAGAAACAGACCACTGACGACGTTCCTGTCCCTCCATCGGCTGCTCTAAGCAACCGCGAGGGCGCTGACCCAGAAAGGCAATCCATCGACCGTCGTCCTAGTCTCCGCTACCAATCGTCCCTCGAAATGATCTCTCCTCTGAAGGAGGTCAACCTGCAGAATCTTCAGCAGGCTGTCCTAGATGTCCAGAAACAACTCGAGGACGATGAGCGGTTCGAAAGAGAGGATGCAGTCAGTTCCGACAGGCATCGCCCCAATGCCGTTGTCGTGAGCATGGATGCTGAAGACCATGACAATCACAACCACGCTCACGAAAAGGCCCACCACAACGATCATGCTGGCCACGATCATCACAGCCATGGGACTGAGGGCAAGAAGGGGAAAATGCCCTCTGGTGAAGATCTTAACATGCGAGGCATATTCGTGCATGTTTTGGGCGACGCGCTTGGTTCAGTTGGGGTGATCTTCACCGCTCTCATTATCTGGTTGACCAATTTTTCGTGGAGATTCTATTTTGATCCCATTATCAGGTACGATGGCAAGCAATTAGCGCTGAAGTGGCGGTCAATGTCCTCGATTTTTGTATTATATAACTCCGACTCATTTTTTTTTATTGCTATTCCGCGCCATAGTCTGTTGATTACGGCGATCATCATCCACTCGGCTGTTCCCTTGGTCCGATCTGCATCCTTTATCCTACTGCAGGGCGTTCCTGTTGGTGTTGAAATCGAGGAGATCCGCAAGGAAATCAAGGCCATTCCAGGTGTGATCTCGATCCACGACCTGCATATCTGGCAGCTTACCAACATCAAGATGGTTGCCTCACTGCATGTCCTCGTCGCAAATCAGGAAGCCTTTACGACGGTCTCGAGGGCTGTCAAGACTATCATGCATCGCGCCGGTGTCCATTCCACGACCATTCAGCCCGAATTCCCTAGTATGAACCCGCACCTCTTCCAGATTGCCAATGCCAAGAACGGTCTGCGACTCCGCAACGCCTCCTTGGACGATGACGCCAATGGCCTGCTTTCTGTAAGTGATTTGAGCAGCCGCGCAACTTCTCTCGGTGCTCAAAGCGAAGAGTTTCTCCCAAGCGGATCTATGGCTCGACCAAGCTCCCCTGGGCACGGTACTGTCGGAGCAAGCACTTCGGCTGCTGGATCCAACGCCAGCGTCCTAATTCTTACGCCAGAAGAACAGACTGCTGTGGACGAATCAAACTGCGCACTCCTCTGTATCGATGGCGAGCAAGCCTGCGACGTAGGACGCTGCTGCACCGCTCCTGTGAAGCGGTAGAGGTGACGAATGTGCTCTAAGAATCCGGTACCGCGTCGCCTCATACCTTTGTTGCCTAGTTCATTCTTAATTTAATAGAGGCGAGAAAGAGTTTCTCTTCCTCTCTGTATCTCTCTATTCATTCCCATTCCTACATTACAAGACGCAGAAAGTACTATAGATTGCATTTATTTTAAAATAAAGACCTTCTTGAAAAAACCAGTTGTCGTGTCTTTATTTCATCGCAGCAGTCATATGTAGAAATCCTATCTCCCTCACTCGGTCGTCGTTGCCGCTGTTGCTGTTGCTGTTGCCTAAGAGAGCAGTTTCTTCAGACCGTCCCTTTGTGCTGTGGTGAGACTAGCGGGGAACTTGACGACATACTTGACAATGAGATCGCCCTTCTGCCCAGGCTTCTTCGAAATCGGCATGCCTTCGCCGGGAAACCGCTCCTCCTGTCCAGGGCTGATGATCCTGGAACTACTGGCAGAGACAGGAAGTGTCTTCCCATCGAGCGTTTTAACAGCCTTTGAGAATCCAGTCAGTGCTTCGAGCAGCGTGAGCTCCAAGTTCATCATCAGATCATTTCCTTCTCGCCTAAATATAGGGTGTGGTTTCTCTTCCAATGTAAAGACAATATCTTGGATACCGCCGTTCGGGAATTCGTCGCCCTCGCGAGGGAACTTGACCTTCGTGCCGGCCTTCCATCCAGGCTTGACATCGATGCTCAGGATCTTGTCCGGAGTTCGGCCAGAGCCGCTGCTCACCTTTCGTGTGACCTTCAACCGTTTGGTGACGCCCTTTTGTAGATCCTCGAGCGAAACGGCCAAGGGTCGCTCTAGTGGTGGGGGCTGCTCCGGAGCAGCTTGCGGACGACGCGGACGGCCACGACCTCCCATACCGCCCATATCACCCATTGGCATGCCCCTCATACTAGCGCCGCCATATCCTCCCATATCGTTGTCGTCACCCATACTTTCTGCAGTGGCGCCACCAGCGCCACCACCAAAGGATGCAAAAAACTGCTTGAAGATGTCCTCGGCATCCGTGGGCCTGAATCCACCGCTGCCGCCACCGGGTCCTCCGGATGTGAATGTAAAGGTGCGTCCGCTACCGCCACCAGGGAATCCACCGCTGAATCCTCCTGGGAATCCACCTGCACCGCCGGGGAATCCGCCCTCGGGACCACCAGGGCCGGCACCACCCTTGAGACCTTCCTCGCCATACTGGTCATAGATAGCCCGCTTGTCCTTGTCGCTCAGAACCTCGTAGGCCTCTGAGATGTCGTGAAACTTTTTCTTGGCCTCTTCTGCAGTATTCTATATAGTTAGAAGTACAAACCACACAGTTATCGTCAGCTACTATTCTTTTTATTTGTTTAACAGTGTCTCCGCCAATGACTCGTTTGAGGTCAATTGGAAGCGCGGCATCGAAAGAGTACCTTGTCTGGATGATACTTGAGTGCCAGTTTGCGGTAGGCTTTTTTGATCTGGCTGTCGTCCGCATCCTTGGACACGCCCAGGATCGCATAATAATCGGCCCCCATCCTTTGAGAAGTGTATGTGATAAGGTAAACGATGCGAGAAGAACTATTATTTATTAAAGATTGAAGAAGGGAAGTAGAGTGATAGAGCAGCGTCCAGGTGTAAGCAAGAGAAGCAGCAATTGATATAAAATGAGGAGATGGTGGCGAAGAGGGAGGTTGAAAGCTGTTGGGCAAAGAAATGGAGCAAAAGAAGAGGTGTGCTGGTGTGTCGGGGTGTGCTATTGCCCGAGAGACCGTTTTTTTTCTCATACATGTCTCGGATCGAGCTGGAACCTTGAGGAGCTTCGTCAGCTTTCAAATAGACGTATAGCCGATCTATCCCCCATGAGCTTATCGCGTATGTAGTGTTGGGGCAAACGCGACGCTGGGCATGTTGCTGCGGCAAAGTCTAAGGATGGATACAGATGTGGCCCAGGCGTAGACCATTTCAACGCGCAAAACGCGTATCAAGTGGTTGTAACGCGTCTTTTTTTTTTTTTTTTTTTTTTTTTTAGATAGTGTTACACCGTCACGAAAGATCAACAAAAGGATATGGTCAGGGCGTGCACATCGCGTTTTCTGTCTTGTTCAGTCCTCCTCATCGTTCACATCAGCTCTCTGTTCAGTCCTCATCCCCAGGAGTCCTCCACCGCCACCAGAGAACAGACAAACAATACCAACAGACTGACTGACAACCAGGTACACCCGGACAGACTAACCAAATGGAGATCTTGAAGGACGATTTCGAGACCAAGCTGCCGCTGTTGCAAAAGGCCATTGCGGAGTGCGACTTTGTTGCCGTGGATACGGAGATGACAGGTACATAACAAACTGAGAAGCAGCAGTGTCTCGAACCTATGCTCGGGAGTCATGCTGGGCTGTGTCTGTTGCTAGGAACATCAAACTGACCCCAGCTCCCGTCACTTCACACACAGGGCTCGCTTCCCCCGCCAATGTCCCAAAGTATCAGGACAGTCTTGCGTCCCGCTATTCCAAAATCTCTATCAGTGCTTCAAACTTCCTTGTCATTCAATTGGGAGTCTGCACCTTCACCTGGTCTGAGGAAGCAGGCGGGTATGAAGCACGGCCATTCAATTTTCCATGCTTCCCCGCCAGCTCTGACGTCAACAGGTCGGGCGAGCGGTTCTTCAAGTGTCAGAGCTCTAGTTTGGAATTCCTGCTGAGCAACGGCTTCGATTTCAACAAATGGATTCGCCATGGTATTCCGTACCTCACACGGCAGGAGGAAGAAACCTATATCGTCCGAAAGAAAGAGAAAACTGCGGTGCTTGCGACGACCACCTCGACAGCCAATAATATCCCAATTGACGACCGCAATCGAGAATTTATCACATCCACAGTGTAAGGTTTCATCTTGATGTTGTTTGCTACCTTTTGGTTGATATGGTTATGGAGTTTCGGTGCTGATTTACTCTAATGGTAAATGTACTGTGGATAGCGTCAAGATCAGGGGCTGGTTTGAGAACTCGACTGAGACAACTTTGACCATCAGTGCACCCAACAGTTTCTTCCGAAGATTGGTCTATCAGATACTGCGCTCGGACTTCAACGATGAGCTTCATGCAACCCCAAATTCTCAAGCACGGACTATGACGATTCAGCGATTGACGGATGAAATTCGCCAGCAGCAGGAGGAGGCCAAAGTGGTAAAAGCACCAATGCTCAACCTTCGCCGTGTGCTGGATACGATTTCGGACGCGCGCAAGCCCTTGATCGGGCACAACTGCTTCTTGGATTTGATGCAAATCACCCAGCAATTTCTCTGGGATCTGCCACTGGATTTGGATGACTGGAAACGAGCCGTGATGCTTGAGTGGAATTTGTAAGTTATTGGCGCATATCCTATACTGGCTTCGCATCTTGTAGCTCTTAATATGACTCTCACGCCAAACCCAATCTTCACTTCTTAGAATCATTGATACAAAGCACCTGGCAGGACATTCTCTGCTTAGCCCTCTGCTGAGTAATACAGGACTTGAGACTGTTTCTGAATGCGTACAAAAAGCACCGTTTGCCACAGTCGGCCCCAAGATCGGTATGGAGGACGATTAGATATATTCAAGCCTACATCCGAACCTGGCATGCTCAACTAATGACAATTCTTTACTCCGCTTGGACATATTTATAGTCATAGCAAAGGACTTTAGTCGGTACCAAGCGGATGCTTCAGTATCAGATGCAGAGAATGACTCAGTGGATGGAGTAGCAGCCAAGTCAGCGACCAAGGACACGAATAATGAGATCAAATACCACGAGGCCGGCTACGATGCCTATATCACCGGCCAGGCGTTCCTTCGCTTTGCTGGTTATATTCTCAAGGAACGCGAGAGGCTATCTTCTGGGGATGACGAACACACGCGGAAAAAGCGAAGGCTGGAGGATGTAGACTTGGACAATGCACAGGGCGATGCCCCCGAGTCAACCAGCGGAGCATTGAAATCCAAGCCCCTGGTCGCCGCAGATGATGTGGATGAGGAAGAAGAGGGTGAAGTGTCAGAGACGGAAATGGAAAAGGATGCGCTTTTGGAGAAGCGGAAGCGTGTTATCATGGACAACCCGACGAAGGACATCTTGGAGACAGAGGAGCTGAAGAATTATTACAACTTACTGCATATCATGCGATCGGATATTCCTGTCATGAATCTCGCTGGCCCAGATCAGGAGCCTGAGGAGCGACCATGGAGCTACCTGCTCAAAAATATCCCCTCGAACTTTGAGACGTCGACACTGTTCCACCTGTTCGCGTCGTACAACCCTTTCCG
Source organism: Gamsiella multidivaricata (assembly GCF_025024155.1). NCBI lineage: Eukaryota > Fungi > Mortierellomycota > Mortierellomycetes > Mortierellales > Mortierellaceae > Gamsiella > Gamsiella multidivaricata. The sequence goes on from NW_026251850.1 coordinate 7,442, forward strand.
GTTCAACTGGATGGATACGACGAGTGCATGGATTCAACTTAGTCAACGCGCGCCGGCTTCGGAAGGAGAGGAGTCCTCGGGGGAGCCGTATGAACCGACACCGTTGCCCCTGGGGCGTCTGGGCGAGGCATATGTGAATCCATTGTGTGTGGGAGGCGGGGGTGCGGCGGTGAAGGGGCGCGATGCGGGCATTGTGCCAGAGGCTGCTGATATCGAAGTTGTTTCGTGGAGGGCCTGGTACGATGAAAGGGAGGAGCTGGAGCGACAGCAACGTCATTTACTGTACTCGCAGCAGCAGCAGCAGCAGCAGCAGCAGGCGCAGTCGGGAAGGGACCCCAACGTACGCTTTCCAAAGAGGCCCATCCGAGTGAACGGAGCATCGACGCCGCAAGACTCACCACAAGGTAATCGGATGCGAAAAGAAAAAAAAAATGAATGTGTGGTGTGGAACACTCTCTGTCCTTTTTGTTCCTGGTTCTGGGTTCAGTGGCTGCTCTGTGTCGTGGAGATACATATCCGGAACAGCGGGCCATTGCGTCTCAATTGAGAAAAATACACTAAATACACTTCTAACGCCTTCGATTTTAGTACTATCTTCATCATTAACCACCAGCGCGAGCTCACCGAGGACCAGCGATGGATCTAGTATCAATGTCATTGCTGCATCTACTACAGACAACAGTAGCAAGGCCAGCGACGATGCAAGTGTAGCAACTGCTGGAACGAAGAGGAAGCAGCGCGAGGACGAGGATGCAGTTGACGAGAAGTAGCACGGCGGGCTATTCATTGCTGCTGTTGTCCATCCCTGTCCCTTTCCTTCTTTTGGATGATCATGCCATTTTTAATTTTTTAAACAAACGTATGCGATTTGCATAATAAACCGGTGTCCGCTTGCGAATGGAAACCCAAAAAAGGACGACCGTGTTCCATATCCCACTCACTCAAACATAAACACGCGGCAGCAGAGGTACCGGGAGCCGGGGAGGGAGATTGTCCCTTGATCCTGTCGCTCTTTCCCTTCCCTCTCTTTTTCTCTACTTCCTTCTTCATGCTCTTCCGCTCCCATCCTTGTCTTGACTCCCATCCGCTCCTGTCCAACGTCGACTTATCATACGCCCAAGTTTGGATTTTTTATCAGATCGACTGTACACACATATCACATATCATACGCCTTACCCCTGACAGCCAGTATCCACAATGGCGCTTACGGTGCAGACCCCGCTGTTCTCCTTCATCTCGGACCAGTCCCTGGCCCTCCTGCTGCCGATCATCGTCTACTGGACCTATTCACTCCTTTTTCATTGGGTGTCTGTCCAAGAGTTCCCTTGGTTTGAGAAATACCGTATCCATACCAAGGAGGAAGAGACTAGGAACAGGGTCTCGCTACCAGAGGTCATCAAGGCTGTTGTTATTCAACAGCTTCTTCAGGTAAAGGCTTGTTATGGTTAATTTTGGATTGGGGAGCAATTCTACGCAAAACCAATGTGCCGAAGCTTACTCCTGTAACCCATCGTGAATCATCCTTGACTAAACAAACTTTGACATCCCATCTTCGTTTGATAGACTGCGCTGGGATTCATTGTCGTGCTTGCAGACGACTCGGACGTAGTCTTTGACGACGAGTTCAGTCTAGCCAGATACCAGACATGGATCACTTCGCTCCTTTCCTTGGCCGGACTACAATCTCTCGTCTCTCTTTCGATTATCAAAACGACCGCTCAGGTCTTCTACTACTGCCTCGAACCCCTTGGACGCTTCACAGTCGCGATGACTGTGCTCGACACCTGGCAGTACTTTCTTCATCGGCTCTTTCACGTTGTACCCTTCCTCTACCGACACTTCCACTCACGTCATCATCGACTCTATGTGACCTACGCCTTCGGAGCACTTTATAATCATCCATTCGAGGGCTTTCTGATGGACAGCGTCGGTGCTAGTCTGGCGTTCTTGGTCTCGGGAATGGGGAATCGTGGAGCGTTCGCGTTTTTTTCGTTCTCGACTCTGAAGACACTGGATGATCATTGTGGGTACAGTCTGCCATTTAACCCGCTGCAGAAAGTCTTTAGTAACAATGCAGACTAGTAAGTCGACCTGTTTCTTCGATTTCATCCTGATATTCAAGCCCCCGAGCTTATGCTAACAACCCTTCTTTTTAAACAATCTACCTCTGCATTTCAAAAGCCATGATATTCACCACCAACATTATGGGATCAAAAACAACTATTCACAACCGTTTGGTACAATGTGGGACCACATTTTTGGCACACACATGTCGCGCGAGGAAGCCAACGAGATTGTTCGAAAGAAGCGGGAGCGCAAGGCCGCAGCTCGGGATTTCAATTCCAAGGCTACTCCAGCTACGCTTTCCAAGAGCTCCATCGCCAGCTCAACTCGCACCAGGGACGAGGATGTTCATAGCAGTGGGAACAATAGCGGGAACGACAGTTTTGAGGAGGATGAGGTCGATATGCAGCTAGAGTCGCGAGAGAGCAGGGGTGTCTATCTTGACAATAGGGTCAGAGGTAGAACTGAGTTGCGTGAGCGGCTCTTAACGCGTGCTCAAGCCGATAATGGGTTTGTCTCGGGCAAGGGACAGGGCGGGGCACTCTGATCAATGCGACAGCATATCCCATGCTCTGTACGTACTATACAATTACTCTACAAATCTACAAATAAAATTAATATGATGCATGTTGTGCTATGGACTGTGAGGCTCATAATGATGATGTTCTGGAACAGATGACACGGCGCAGACAAAATGGTCTGTGTCCTATTTTTTTTCAGTAAGCGTGGTAATTTAGAATGACGCGTATGTGATCCTGAAAGTTCAGTCTGAGGCGCACACCTCTAATCCAAATTGAGTTTGGACCCTGCGTAATGATCGTTCTTTTATTGGCATTGCAGGCATTCCGATGACGGCGAGGGCATGCCCTCTTGTTTTTCCTTAGACTGGTTGGTAGAACAAGCAACGACCACCGTTCAACGGCTCATAGCTGCTAATGAACGCACTCTTAAGCCGGGCCAAAGAACGGATCATTACGATACTGCGTCATCAGCTGCTGGAACCATTGTTCTCGATATAAAAGCCAAGGACAGACCCTGAAATGTCTCTCATCAATCTATCAATCTTCAAACATATTACAACCATGCCACTTTTTCAGCGTCGCCCTGCCCCTCAACAGGTCTATTACAAACCGTCTGCAATGGATCGTCTCAGAACTATCTTCACCCCCCCCGGTCAACGTCCCTACCACCATAATCACCACCATCACGCCGCACCAGGCGCCGCTGTTCCCATGGCAGCTCCAGCTCCAGTTCATGGATCCAGAACCCAATACGCGTCCCGAGGGCCAGGACGTGCCGGTGGACTCTTCTCACGCCGCCCTCGTGAACAGGTTGTCGTGGCGCAGCCTCAACGAAGGGGATTCTTCTCATCGCGCAGACATCATGAACCTGTGGTAACGGGTGCTCCGGTTGCGGGAGTGGGACATAACCGCGTGCACAATGGTCATCACAATGGGTCGAAGCTTGCGGCGTTAGGAGCGATGTTCTCGATGAAGAGAAGGCAGCACCGTTATCCTCCACAGACGGCGGCTGTGTACTAGACGTAGTCCTAGTGCCCCATGTCAACAAAAAATCACCTGTAATTACCTTACTCCCACTCTGTACCAATATGTCTATAACACATAATAAATAATATATCATTCTACCACTCAAAAAATTGGACAATGATAACTTTTTTTATAATCAAAATACTGGAGGAGAGCAACAGCGTGGCTAGTAGAGGCGAAGAGTTGTAAGTTTAGTGCGGGGCCGTTTGTTAGCTATCTCTAGGTAGCTTTTGGTACGCCTATGCGTCTGGGGAGCTGGCGTCAATAAAGAAAATAAAAAAAGACAGCATTTGCTCCTGGTCCCAAGAAACACTTTGATGAACATATATTGACGTTGCCCTTTTGAACTAAACACACTGACTACCTTACCACTCCGTACAACAATATCTTGGTACACCCTGCCACAGCTGGCTTTCACACGCAGTGTCAGCAAGAGTAGGGACGGGGGTTGTACACCCTTCTTCGACCACTAAATGTCGCGTATGCTCAGTAACTGGTCTCCTATGTTGTTGACCCTTTGTTCTGGGACCCTACAGTACAGTTGTTTTTATTATCTATCTATCTTCTTGCTTTTCTTTTAATGATATCACTAAACAATGGTGGCCCTTTGTTTATCCTGAATGGTTTGTTCTAGCGCCTCTAGCGAGCACTCCACCATCTTGATCTTGCCCTTTATGACGCGACGGAACCGGGCTCGACGGACCTGGCGGAAGCAAAAGATACACATCTTGGATGAACGATATTCATCGGTCATGGCGACGATGCAGTGTCTCCTATGTTCCCCTCGCATCTCATATTGGCGCCTTTCTCCTCCAAAGCCTCATCGATACCTTCAATATCGATATACTTATCCTCATCGGTCTGACTCTCTGGATAAAAATAAGATATTCGACATGGGCACGTTAGAATGGAACGCTATCCCAATACATTACGTGGCGTTCATCACTGACTTACGGCTGGTAATAGCAAGGCCGAATAGAGTCCGACCTGGATACTCGCTTTATTTATTCGCTCTGCTTATTCCAAAAACTTTAGAAATTCGCACGACAAAAATGTTTAGCAGATCTGATGATATAGGAAGTCGATAGTACCACTACAGTCCGTGTTCGCATCGTCTGAAAAATTTCAGAGGATGCGAACACGGACTGTATGTTCTTAATGGAACCAACTGCAGTTTCTTGCTGATCCAACCTTCGCGAAAAAAGCACAAGACAATTCTCTCAGCATATTGTGTCTGCTTTTGATTTCCAGACGTTACAAAGGTAACTGTCACCCCATTCCCTTGATACGGGCTACGGTTACCAGTAGGGTTGCATTTCACAGAGCGTAATTTCTGTAGCGCTAAATCTCGCGCGCACATACCACATCTAGGGCAAGGTAATTTTGAACGATAAAATTCATATTGGCTCCTGATCTTGACTAGAAGAGGACCCTTCGGACTGGACAGATTACGTAGCGGTTTTAGGCTCCGGCTCAAGGATCAGAAACCATGCGGCGCAGAATGTGAACGATAGGTATTCGCTCCTTCACTTGATATACATTGGACCTGATGGACCTGCCAGAGCTATGAACGAACATGGCTCTCGAGTTTGGTTACAAAGTGTATGTGTTTGCGCCTCCAGCTGCAGACGAATGTAGTCGCGCCCCCAGCTGCAAACAAATGTAGTCGCGCCCCCAGCTACAAACGAATACGTTTGCGCCTCCGGCTGCTGGGAAGGAAAATGTGGTACAGAACAAAGTGTCCCTGCGCCTCCAGTCTACGAGAGCTTGCCCTCGCAAACTCCTGACCGTCTATAAAACCAGCGTGATCCTGCATCCCATTCCTAGTTCCTCAGTACACATTCCACGGACTTGTATACCTCGCCTATCACCACAGACGAGTCAGCAACATGCCTCAATCTGCCATGTTTCTAGCTCTTCAGTCCCAGGGGCCACTCACCTCGCTCTCAAGCCCAACAAGTACTTGCGCTTGCAGAGAGTGAGCTGAGTGGCCCCGGAGGATAGCGCGACCAGCACGACGATGCTTGCAAGGACGACCTGCAGATTCTCCTTTGGACGCCCCCTTCGAGCCTTATTGAGCACCGGACCCTGAGACGACAGCAGAGCCAGAGCAGCGGGGATGTGTGGTCCACACATGATCTTCATTGCTTCTGTCTACACGTTTCTGGGGCTCCAGGTGAGGCAGGGGGCTGAAGAAGGAGGAAGGGGAATACAAATATCTGCCGGTCAACATGTCCTTGCAGGGACAATGAACACCCCTTTTATGTCAAAAGAAAACTTGGGAGGATTGTGGAGGGGGAGAGGGGGACCCGAGCTTTTCTCTGCGACGACTGTCTGGTGTTGTGCCTAATGCGCCTGTGCCCATGTTGCTATCTTTTTTTTTTTTTTTTTTTTGATGCGGCGGCCAAACCAGATCTCTAAGTGCATGTTTTTCCCTAAATGCACAATCACGTGCAGGATCTGCATTCGGACTCATCAAGGTCCCAGAACAGGGGTCCTCAACGCCCGGCTAGCTCAATCGGTAGAGCGTCAGACTCTTAATCTGAAGGCTGTGGGTTCGACCCCCACGTTGGGCGCTCTCCTTTTTACGAGTTTTTTATTGGTCTGCACGAAAGCGGTCCAGGTGTATTCATCACGCAGCGCGAGGAGGGCTTTGTCTGATAGTATATGCCGGCTCCGTCGGATCATTTGCTGCAAGTGCTAGGGGCATACTATGGTGTTGCACTGTACCTGGTGAAAGTCGTGGTACCTCAAAACGCTCGAAGATGATAGACAACAATAAACCATTTTATTCAAGTTGTTCGATCGCTCAGTCCCTTTATAACCATGGATATTTCTTGCCTAAATATTTAAGTTCTGCTTTCAACCTCACGTTCTCGCATAGTAAATCCTCGTACCTTGTGTCCCAGTATTCCTTCTTGGCGCCAAATAATTCCTTCTCGCGCCTGAAAGCCGCCAGCTCGCAACTGAGTGTTACTGCCTGTTCTTTTAAGAGTTCCTTATTAAAATCCACCATCTCCTGATGTGCCTTCTTCTTCGGTTCCAAGGCTTCTTTTTGCGCAAGGCTTTCTTCTCCTTCTCAAACCAACCGTGGTTTAAATGGTTGGCATGATTTGACTGGTTTAGCCGATTTGCCTGCTTGAGACTGTTGATGACATCGAGCATCATTGTAGCACTGGACTCGTTGGCTCTTCGACGCTTCTTTGTCGGCCTCGTTCTGCCCTCGCGCACCGCTTGATCTTCTAAATCTATCAAAAGAATAGGGTGCGGTTAGTGAATGTGCAGAGTGTTTGGAAATCGTCGCACAAATAAAAGTGGAACATACCCTTAACTGTATCGCTTTCAGCATTCGCGCCAGCGAAAACACTTCCATTCTCACTACTGTCGTCAGATTCAGTATTGCTATCGAAGGCATGGCTCTCTGTGTAGTCGCTGGATTGCACAGGACGTGGAGGGTCAAGTGAAAGACTTCCAGCATATACTGTATGGAATCGATCATAGTCCGGGCAAAGTGCCAACATCCTGCCGCGAAGGGTGTCGTTGTCCGTATTTCCTTCAGTCGATTTCGCTAGATTCCTCGCCTCCATATACCTCTTTTTTGCATATTGAATCTTGGACTTGACTTGCTCTGCATCTCAGTTGGTGTTATCTTGCTCGTTGATAAAGCTGGCAATCTTCTTGCGCACATGGCCTGCTCTTTTGCCGGGTGTTGGACGAACGGGGTTAAGTCTTCTGTGGTTATCATGATCGACAAGCCAGTTCACCAATGTAACCATCCTTGGGGTCGTCCAAAAGGATTTTTTCAGTTCCTTTGTTCCCTGTGAAGACGCCGATTTCGTTGCAGATTGGGCAGGTTGGGTAGGTTGAACAGGTTGAACAGGTTGAACAGGCTGGGCAGGTTGAATAGACTGCGCAGGTTGCAACAGTTGCAAAAGTCGCGGCGATGGAGTTAGAGATGGCATCATCATACCCGGTGGAGTGCCTCTCATGTATGGTATAGTGGTGGGGGCATGAGATGTATGATGATAAGGGGCATGCGAAGGATACCGTGAAGGTGGCTGATAGGATGACGCGAGAAAGGAGCTCAAGGTAGAGAGAAGATTGAGAAGGGTGACTGAAGGTGTAAGGATAAGGCTGAAGGGCGAGGTATTCACGAATACGTGCTCTGTGCCTTGAGAGGAAATCTGCTAATAGGTGCTCGAATATATTTTTAAGATGCGAATACAGAAAGGTATTAGTAGGCCAGAACGGGCTACATGGACTCCTTGCGGGAATTGACCTGCATGCTCAACGCGGCAAATGGATATCCGGATGAGTTGTCAGATAAGATTGGTGGCTCATTTTTTTTATAACAATTTGTCTCTCGAGTCAATTGACTCTGTGAATCTATCAGACTAACTAGGAAAGATCTACTACCGTTGTCCTCACCACCAAAGCGGAGCCGATCCACAGTGATAAGGCTGGTGGCTCAGGTTGCTGCGTCTCTTGAACTGCGCAGATGCATTGGTATATATTTCTTTCTTCGCTTTTTGTCAATTTCTCATCCCACTTCTCTATCTACCCACTAGTATTACAAGTGTAACATCGACATGTCCGGCAACATCAACACCCCCAAGATTGTGCTTGGGTAGGCCTCGTCTTCAATTCATTGTTAGCCGTGAGAAAAAGTACCTCGAGCATGTTCTGACCATCGCCTGCCCGCTTGATGAAAAATTGATACTTAGAACAATGACCTTTGGTCTCGAGGGAACAAACGAGACTACCAGCACTGTCCGAGTCCGTGGCGTCGAGAATATCAGGCTTTTTCTGGACAGCTTCCACGCTCACGGACATGTTGAAGTCGACACTGCTAGACTATACTGCAATGGCGATACCGAGACCGTACGTTCAAGACCCACTTCACTGAAATATATCGCGATTGATCACATCCGCGACGAGCTACAATACTCAAACAATATTTTTACAATCTCTTAGGCTTTGGGGCAGCTTCAACTGGACTCATTCAAAGTCGCGACGAAAGTTTGGCCAACTGCGCCTAAGGCCCATGGGTCGGAGCTTCTCAAGAAGACATTTAGAGAATCTTTGGCGGCTCTAAATGCCAAGAAGGTCGATATTTTTTACCTACATGCCCCTGACTACACCACTCCATTTGAAGAAACTATCAAGGCTGTGGACGAGCTCTACAGGGAGGGTCTCTTCGAGAGGGTACGTATTTTGTGCTGGGGCTGTAGGCGACTGTCTCAAAGAATCTGACGGAAAAATTCACGAGCTGCGCACTAACCATCAATTTGTTTGCGTTATTTGTTGCACGCTCTTAGTTTGGATTGTCCAACTACGCAGCGTGGCAAGTAACATTTATCCACCAACTTTGCAAGCAGCACGGCTATGTCCTTCCAACGGTCTATCAGGGAATGGTATGCAGCGTTTTCGACCTCTCACTCTTCAATTTGTGGATCTAATGTGCTATGGTCGATTACTAATATGATATCAATATCATTTTATAGTACAATGTGATCACAAGAGATGTTGTTCGCGAGCTTCTTCCATGCTTGAAGGCACTTGGCATCGCCTTTTACGCCTACAACCCTATTGTAAGTCGGTAGTATATGATGTGCTGGTGGAAGAAGTTATTTCTTACGATATGAGTCTGACTCTTTTTTTTTTGTCATACGGTTGTAATAATCTCTAGGCTGGTGGTCTTCTCTCAGGAAGATACAACTTTGAGAAGGAAACTGACGGTGGCCGCTTTGACCTCAAGGTAATCATGGCGCTCTACCCTGCATTAATAACATGTATCCATCATCGAACAAATCGAGATAATAATATCTCCTTTTGTCCGTCGTCCGCTCATCAACATCTTTTCTAGACTGGATTTGGACAGATGTAAGTTCGGCTTGAAGATCCGTACAGCCTTTTGAAAGCGACAAAATTTAAACACAATTAACAAGACTATATTTCGTCCTGACAATAGCTATCGTGAGCGTTACTGGAATCAGCTTTTCTTTGAGGCGGTCAAGAGCATGGAGAAGATCACAAAGGAGCACAACTTGACACTGATTGAGTCCGCTCTCCGTTGGATGACACATCATTCTGGTTTGGGCCCCAACGACGCCATCATTATTGGCGCCTCTTCGATGAGCCATCTCGAGGATAACCTTAAGGATTTGAAGAAGGGGCCTCTGCCAAAGGAGGTGCTCGATGCCTTTGACGAGGCCTGGGAACACGTCAAGGTCGCATGCCCATCGTACTTCAAGACCCCTGCTTCAGTTTCTTCCACTGCTTATCTGAAGTGAGAGGTGGAAACCAAAGGAGCGCGTACGTAGCTCACTCTATGAACATCAAAATGTGCTCATGAATAAACTCTATCACCACGTTTACGCGTTGTATTGCTTGCTTTACAGAATATTAGAAGCAAATGAATTGTGCATCCTTTGTCTAGAGAACGGAGGCGCATTCAACTGTTTCAAAACGCGTGATGCCAATATAATTGTGTATGGCGCGCGCACAATAATCGGTGAAGCATAGAGTCAATCGCGTGAATGACATCGGCCAGCTGCACACACACGAACGATTCATCTCCCGCCTCTCCCTTGTCACTTTCTAGTTTACGCCGAGTCAACAGTATCGTCAACAGTCTCAAAGGAAGGCAGGCTGCTTTGACGTGTCCCCAAGTGTCATCAAACGCGTCAAGAGCCTCCTTTGGCAGCGGGCCCATTTCCAAGTCTTTGAGATTGCTCGGTTGCTCTCAAGATGCTTCGATGTGGAGGCGCCGACAACGATACCGTCATGGTCACGCAATCCATAATGGTGTGTCATCCAACGAAGAGTGGACTCAACCAAAGTCAGGTTATACTCCTTCATGTCTTCCTCCATATCTTTGACCGGCCTCGAAGAATAGTTGGTTCCGTAGCTAGTGCTGAATATAAATAATTCCCAATCAAATACGTTCTTCTGCTATCGCGCGACGAAGGCATATTTTTCGTAGCACACTTACAGCTTTCCGGATCCGGTCTGAAGAAGTGCACAAAATAAGGCCATTGGCCAACCTCTGGGTGGATGTATTGATGAATGCGCACATTGCCAATAATGAGCGAGGGACACCAAAACCTTGAGATCGAAGCGACCATCCTAGGCTTCAATTTCAAAGCTGTATCTGCCTGAAAGAGGGTCTCCAGCCTATGAGTAATCCCGGATACGCGATAAAGGAAGCTGACCGCGAATTTTACAGCCTACAATGGGGTTACAGGTGTAGAAGGAATACCGAGAGCTTTCAAACATGGAAGGAGCGGGATCCTGAGCGTAGGCAACAGATCTTCTCATGAAGCAGCTGCCGTATGAACACAGGCAACCCACCCTGTGTTACATGGAATTAGCACCAGAACCACGCAAAAAAACTCAGCTCCCATGAACTTTACCACCGACACTTCAGTCAGCTCTATTTACAACCTCAACACATACGCGAAAGAAAGAAAATCCTGTTTTAAGGATTTTTATGACACCAAACAATTTTTTTTTCTTTGCTTATAGCACAGAGCGACCTTACGGCACCCGCCGCGCGCAAAGAGCCCAATGGAAAAGATAAAGAATGGAACTCTGAGGTAGCGTGCTAACCCCATGTAATACAGGGTGGATTGCCAATAGGTTTATCCTTGGTTGGGCCATAAGCTCGCTTTTCACTGTTTTCAGGCTAAGCTAGCTACATGGACTTCTAAATATGGCAAATGGATTTCCTACGAACATTCGAAGAGCAAAAGGAAAGTAAAAAACTCGTAAAAAGGAGAGCGCCCAACGTGGGGGTCGAACCCACAGCCTTCAGATTAAGAGTCTGACGCTCTACCGATTGAGCTAGCCGGGCGTTGAGGACCCCTGTTCTGGGACCTTGATGAGTCCGAATGCAGATCCTGCACGTGATTGTGCATTTAGGGAAAAACATGCACTTAGAGATCTGGTTTGGCCGCCGCATCAAAAAAAAAAAAAAAAAAAAGATAGCAACATGGGCACAGGCGCATTAGGCACAACACCAGACAGTCGTCGCAGAGAAAAGCTCGGGTCCCCCTCTCCCCCTCCACAATCCTCCCAAGTTTTCTTTTGACATAAAAGGGGTGTTCATTGTCCCTGCAAGGACATGTTGACCGGCAGATATTTGTATTCCCCTTCCTCCTTCTTCAGCCCCCTGCCTCACCTGGAGCCCCAGAAACGTGTAGACAGAAGCAATGAAGATCATGTGTGGACCACACATCCCCGCTGCTCTGGCTCTGCTGTCGTCTCAGGGTCCGGTGCTCAATAAGGCTCGAAGGGGGCGTCCAAAGGAGAATCTGCAGGTCGTCCTTGCAAGCATCGTCGTGCTGGTCGCGCTATCCTCCGGGGCCACTCAGCTCACTCTCTGCAAGCGCAAGTACTTGTTGGGCTTGAGAGCGAGGTGAGTGGCCCCTGGGACTGAAGAGCTAGAAACATGGCAGATTGAGGCATGTTGCTGACTCGTCTGTGGTGATAGGCGAGGTATACAAGTCCGTGGAATGTGTACTGAGGAACTAGGAATGGGATGCAGGATCACGCTGGTTTTATAGACGGTCAGGAGTTTGCGAGGGCAAGCTCTCGTAGACTGGAGGCGCAGGGACACTTTGTTCTGTACCACATTTTCCTTCCCAGCAGCCGGAGGCGCAAACGTATTCGTTTGTAGCTGGGGGCGCGACTACATTTGTTTGCAGCTGGGGGCGCGACTACATTCGTCTGCAGCTGGAGGCGCAAACACATACACTTTGTAACCAAACTCGAGAGCCATGTTCGTTCATAGCTCTGGCAGGTCCATCAGGTCCATAACTAGAGCATGCGCCTCCAATTTAATGCTGCCATTGCAGTTTAGTTTTTGACATAGCCTGAATATTACTATCGGTGCCAGCCCCAACTTCATATTTCTGCGTCTTTAAGGCCTAGCCCGCAATGTCTCATCTGGACGCGTTTCTTTATTGCATCTTGGAAAAAGTGTACTATTATCGTCCATCGAGTTACGTTGTCGTTTCGCCTAAGAATCATCTCGCCTTCTATTACACGTACTCCTTCCGGTCAATCATTCCAGGGTGTCGATAACATTGTTGGCAGTAGCGCCTCTCAGTCCCTGCCTCCGAATGCTCTGCTATATTCCATGCGATTTGCTCAAGAGAGTATATGAGTCCTATTCTTCCTCCTCCTGCATGCCTCCCGCTTTCAAAAGGTCCAAAATACCTGGATTGTCTGACATGTCCTACAGATTCAAAAAGCAAAAAAAACAGAGCTGTTGGCGATGGGATTCTCGGCGTGAGGCATTACAATTTCATCTACTGGGTGCTTTTCGTGCGTGTAATCCATACCAGCACAGTATATCCGCGCTTGTTCTTGAGCGTGATATCTGCACCGCGCTCAACCAAAGCTGAGACCATGGTTGAGGCGCCCAACAGAACCGCCAGATGCAGTGCCGTGTTTCCGTTCTGAGGGGGTGGGGATAGGAGGATAGGAGACAATGAAGGATGCCGAGAAAGAGAGAGAGAGAGAGGGAGAGAGAGAGAGGAAAGCGAATACAGAGGCAATAAGAGCGTCAATAATTATGATTCAGCTGTAGTTGTTTCGCCGAGCTCGAAAGCAAGCAACGTCTTACCCCAAACCTCGCATCGATATCTATCATTCCACGCCATCCACAAAAAATAAAATTTCCTCTCCCCACAGGGTTAGTCGATCTGCACTGACATTACCTCATTTCCCACTTCATATACACATACATGTTCACTTACCCTGTTCAAAAGTCGCGTCCAGGATATCCTTCGCAATATCATCCTTCCCTGTCAGGATCGCATACTGCAGCCCAGTCATGGGCCCCAAATACGCTCCCAACAGCGTATACGCATCCCTCTCAACTTCTGCAGGGAATCCAACACCCGTTGCAGGTTTCTGTCGAACCCTCGTCGTCGTCAGGTCTGTCTTGTGATCAACCAGCAGCCGACGCACGCTCTCGGTATCCTGGTCTTGGATCGCCTTGAAGAACTCGTCCACCAGTGCCTATCAGGTTCAAAAAAAAAGAAAAAGGTATATGTAGAATATGTAAGGTGTAAGAGTGGGGGTTGCCAGAGGAACAGGGCTTTGCAAAATAAAAATGGAATGAAATGAAGTGAAACGACGAATATCGTTCTCTGTCTTCATCCTGCGCGTGTGGTGGTACATGCCTCAGAGACTTCACTTTTCGTTGTCTCTCCGGGACTCTCATTGCTGCCTTCAGCCTCTGCGCTGCGTCCACTGAGCATCTTTCCAATTGAGCTGAGCATCACAACCTCGGAGTCTTCTGCCCTATGTGATCTTTTCTGTTAGTCGCCTTTTATCGTTCCCTGAGTGCTGTGTAGGCTGAACAGGTCGTTGTCGTTGTCGTTGTCGCTGCTGTTGTCGTCGCGGTGTCTCTTTCTCTTGCCTTGAAGGAATGAGGGACAGAAGGAAAGGGAATGGGTGGCAAAAGAGGAATGAGGGAACAGGAAAAAAAGAAAGAAACCAGGGTGGAGATGGATAATGGATATGGGGATGACACGCACTCCACTCACATTGAAAAAAGGGGCAAGCAAACCATGGCGTGTGATGATGGACCGACTCCTTTGGCCGCAACAAATACCAACCACGCGCTCTCCGCGCTTGGCTCCACCTCCCTTCCCCTCTTTTTTCGTTAGACTTTGTTTGATTTATATATAATACTGAAAACTGAGTGTCGATTGTTAATACATAGTGATAATGGGGAGAACGATAACTTAGGACAGGATGCGATGGGGTGTGATGGGATGCGGAGGTTAAGGGCCTTCCTGGTCGTCGTTGGCTATCGTTCACGCCTGAACCTCAGCCTCAGTCAGCGCCTGCTGCTCCGCTGTCTCCGCATCAGCCTTGACCAACGTCTCCAACCAAGGACTGCCCCCTACAGCAATCTCCCCAAAGCTCTCCTCCTGCTCAACCTTCACCACATCCTTCGTCGCAAGCACAAGCAACTCAAAGAATAACTTTGACGCAGCCGCCTTGTTCCTCTTCTGCTGGCTCTTAGCCGGTCCTTCCATCAGTTCCGTAAATTTCACACGTGCGGTATTGCCCTTGTTCTGTGCTGAACTCGCTGTCGCAACCGTCGCAGTGCGTGTCGATCGAGAGGGTGCACCCTGGTCTTCATCTGCGTTCACGCCTCCATAATATTCAAGTCCTTGCTGAACAAGTCGCATCGTTTGGATCGTCGAGGTCGAAAACACTGTTCCGAGTAATTGCTTTGTCGTCGTCACCGGCGCATTCAATTCCTCCATTTCCTGGAACAACGAGCCCTCTGCTGGCACGCCAGGTACAGCTGTAGCCTCTGCCTGTCCCTCTCTGGTGGGGGAACCCAAGCGGAAGTCATCGAATGTATCTGCGGGAGGCGGTGTGATCTGACGCATGCCGAAATCCAGTTCGTCGTCATGCACCTGTTCCATCCATGTCTCGACTTTGTCCTGCTGCCACAAAGCTCCGCCTTTCTGCGCCTCTACCAAGGGCTCCTCCTGTACAATCTGAAGTCGTCGTGAAAACATGCTCGCCAACTCGGGAACCAATGCGCCACCCATCACACGAGGTCCAGCGGTGCAGTCCAAGAGATAGCCCGCCAGACCACCATGAGCTACATCCTGTTCAATCTGCTGAAGCCTCAGCAGCTTGCGAGATCTCGGAAGCATTTCGTGAGTCGTCAACAGGCCATTCGCCATAAAGTCCTCCTGAGTCATCTCGGTCTCTGCATCGACAACCAACTTGCGTTTTTTAATCATGGGTTGCTGCTGGGCATTCGGCCCCTGTTGACCTTCCTCAGCGATCTCAAAGTTGAGAGGACCACGGGCACCATCCTGGATAGGAAGAAATTCGTCGAAAGCGGGTTGATCCTGAACCGAGCCATGCACACTGGGAGCGCGACCATCTTCAGAGCCCTCACCCAAACGCAATGCTCCTTGCTTTTCTCCCAATCCAACCATACCAAAGGGTTCCGCACTGGCAGACCTGCGCGTAGTCGCCGCATCACGACCAATTTCAATCTCGAGATCATCCCGTCGATGGTTGCGCTTCAAAAAATCAAACTCTCCAGCAGTCGCCAAATCATCATCAAACATTCCGAGGTCCAGGGCATCGTCCGGACCTGCGAGATCGAAATCCATCGTCCTGTATCCTCCTCCACCGATGCGGTTCATTTGAGTCCTCCCGACTTCAATGTCGAGTCCCATATGACGGCGTCCATGATCCAGTGCCTGATAATTCCCTGTAGCAGAGAGCAAATCGCCTTCGTTACTTTCGAGTGTGATATCGCGATGGTCAGAGAGATGATTCAACTTGGGATGCAGGCCCCAGGCACTGATATCAATGGCCTGCGCTGGCATCAACAAGTCGTATTCAGTCATGGCGTCGGGTACTGTAATAGCGTTGAATGCTGCGGCAGCAGCTCTAGAGCCAGCGCCGTGCTCTGCGTTGGCATCAAGCGCGAGGAGATTGCTGTCCTTGCTACTGGCGTCAGACCTGAAGACCTTAATCTTCATCAGGGCCTCGTTACAGTCCTCTAACAGGTATTTTGTCTTGCGTGAGTAGATCCTTGCAACGCCAAGAAGAAGCTGGCCCGAGAGACGAAGTGCCATGGGTGCTTGGTCGGTACCCACGATGGCATCTGAATGGGTTAAATAACAGTGGTAGTGTCAGTTTTTTTTTCTGTTATTTTCCAGATGACTTGCAATATAGACATATAGACAACAGATTGATGGCATAAACATACCAACAGAGCTGTGAAGATTGGTTTGCAGGAGCTGATTCTTTGTCAGCTTGCGCTCCCAGTGTGCGGCAAGCCAGACCTTGGCGAGGGGGCCCTTCTTGGAGAGGATGGCCTCGGAGTAGAACATGGCTGGTGTTCAAGTGAGCGATTCAAGTGGTTTGAATGGAGTGTTGCTCCTTTAGCAGTGGGCAAGAGTGGGCAAGAGTGAGCAAGAGTGGGCAAGGTGCAATGCAAGTCGAAGAAAGTCGGAGCAAGGGATTACAAAGAGTGTACAAGCAAGAGTGTACGCAAACGAGAGCGAAGGAGAAGAGAGGGATGTAGAAGGGGCTCAAAGAGAAGGAGTGATGACAGCTCCCTGAAGAAGATAAACAGGCGAACGCGCGCCTTAAAAAAACAAAAACAATCACGCGTAGGAGCAGGAGCGGGATGCCGTACGTTTGAACGCCGTTGCCACCAAATCGTTCTGCTTCACGTACATATACAGTGCTATGTGGATGTCCACTCAGGCACCTAGACGCGTCTCTCCTCGTCTATTTCATAAATAAGGTCTTTTCTTTATTCTTTATTTTTATTTTTTATCTTTTGTTTTCGTGTATGAGTGTGGGGGTAATGGTGTAGGTGTGTGTGTAGGTGTGTGTAGGCGTGTGGGATGTGTGCAGTTTGCTGAGGTGTGTGTCTGTAGCAATCGTTTCTTCAGCCCAGTTTCTATGAAGCGAGCGTGAAGTCAAGTCCACCGATTGCTCCATGGCCCCAGTCTTTTCTAGTGACCTTTGCCTGCAACCTGACCATTACAATCTCGGGCAACTACCGGTAGCGACGACTGTCATGATCCCGACTATGGCTGCGCTCACGCGACCGCTCTCGACTCCTATCGCGATCCCTGTCGCGTCCTCGTCCTGATCGATCTCGACTGCGGTCCCTTGAGTCCATATGCCGGTCGCTTCTGTCATACGACCGATCGCGTTTGCGGCTGTCCCTCGACCTGTCATCATGACTGTTACCGCCGCCGGTCGCAAGGCTGCCATTGCTGCTGTTCGCCACATAGTTGTTCTCCCGGATGCCATCGCCCACGCTGCGACGCTTGGCTGATCTTCCGTGACTCTCTTCGTCATCGTCGTCCGAGCGATATCGGTGCCTGGAGGAGCCGCCACGATCGCGCGAAGACCCTGACCGGTGGTCCCTGTACCGGGAGCGATTGTCCTCTACCGAGTCGCTTCTCCTTGAGCGGGAGCGTGTGCGGTCCTTGGATCTCCGTCTCGAGCTTGATGATCGCTGAGGGCTGGCGCTGCTATCTCTCGCTGACCTGGATCGATGATGGCCACTATCTCTCTCCCGACTATAATCCCTTCTGGAGGATGGACTCGATCGTCGATGGCTTAATTTCCGTCCGTCCTCCAAATGCTGTCGTTGCTTGGAAGCGCCAGCGGTCTGCACCTCTGCATTTTTGATGTCAAGATATCCCTTGCGCAATTGGGCATAGTGGATTGCTCCTGTTGGGAAAGCCTTGCCTGCATAGGTCCACAGATGCTTCGACAGTCGATCCCGATCCGATTTTGATCTCGAGGATGATGAGGACGAGCCGTCGACAAGGTTCTCGATCTCGCGGCCAATGCGGGCCAAGCATTCCGCAATAGCTTGCGGTTCCACTGGCTTCTTGTCCGATTCCCTGATAGTCCTCAGGTCTCGACTGACAGCCCGCAGCATATCCTTGCTGGACTCATCGTTCTGGCCGCCCGATGACTCTCCCTCACGATCGGATTCTGATCCTGCGCCGTTCCGAGATGAGCGAGTCGGCCGAGATCTGGATGAGCGAGACTTGCTGTTGCTGCTGCCTACACTGTTCTTGTCTCTGGACCTGTTGCTACTGCCCGACTTGCTCTGATCTTTGAAACTGCTGCCGTTGTTGTGGCTACTGCCACCAGAGCTCCGAGACGACTTGCCAGGTTCCCTTCTGGATCCAGATGCTGCTGCCGCTGATTGCCTCGTCTTCTTGTCTCGCTCAGATTCTCGAAGGGTCTTCAGCAGATACTCTCCGCGGCGAACCAAATGAAGGGCCTTGGGAATCTTTTTCAAATCCTTGGCATCCTGTGTCGACAGGAAGAACTTTTTTGAAAATCCAAGGCTCGTATCCTCCTGGATCTTGTCCCATGCGCCGAATCCATGCTTGTAGATTCCAACCACCAGCATCGCATCCTCTTTCTGGCCCCACGAACAAGACCAGTTCAAGACGGGTTTTAGTTGAACGTTCATTCGGAACTTGGCGAGATCCGTTCCATCCAATCTCCTGTTCATGGCGCGCAAGTCCTTGAGCCGCAGAATCATCTGCCCGGCATTCATCTTTTCAACGTCCTTGTAGGTAAAGAGTACAGCCTTGGCGTTCTTCTTGGCATAAGGCAGGTCCTCATCATCATCCTGGTTGTCGATCGAATCATGAGGGACATTCAAGGCGTCTTCACAAGCATGGATCAATTCTTCGGCCTCCTTCTTGACGACCTCCTCTTCCTTGTCCTCCAATTCAGCCTCGGCTACGACATCCTTATAGCGATCTGTAACAATTCCAAACTTGAGCATGCCACGAGCAAGGGCACGAAGGTCCTTGATGTTTAGCTCTGATGGATCCAATCCTGCGCCGCGCTTCTTCTTTGGACCAGACTGTGCAACACTCGCAGCTCCGGAAGCCTTGCGTTTCCTACGACGGCCCTCTGATTCCGGTGAAGGTGAGTTACCCCGACCTTCCGCATATGACACTCGTCCACGATTGCGAGGCGTGTAGAGTTGTTCCTCTAACTTTGCCCTTTCTTCCGCCTCAAGCTGTTCGCGCTCCTCAGCAGGGATGATCTCGTCCCAAGACATATCGCCCGCTCCGAAATCCGCGTACTGGAACTGACTCAAAAACTCTTCGCCTCCAGCCATGGCAACAGCATCCGTCGTATCGTGGTCCTCCGCGCGTGCTAAAATCTCGTCCAGATCTAGTTCATCCAGCTTCTTGTTGGTCGCTCCATCGGTCTGTTGAAACATGCTCTGAGCTCCAAACTTAAGAATCGCCGAAAGTTCATCTTTGGTGAAACCGGTTGAGGTCTCGGCAGCCTTCTTTTGTTGCAAAATTTCGAGTCCGGAGGTGTCCATCTGCTTGATGATACAGTACTCGAGCACCATCTTGCGCTTAGCACGCTCGATGATGTCCTCCTCAATCGTGTCCTTGGAAACGAATCGGTAGACGTTGACAACATTCTTTTGACCGATACGATGAGCACGAGCCATAGCCTGCAAGTCGTTCTGTGGATTCCAATCCGAATCAAAAATAATAACTGTATCCGCAGTCTCCAAGTTGATACCGAGTCCTCCTGCCCGTGTCGAAAGCAAAAACACGAAATCGATCGAGTTGGGCGCATTAAAGTGATCAATGGACCGTTTACGGGCCTCGGAGGCGACACTGCCGTCCAGCCGTTGGAAGGCAAATCCACGAAGAGCCAGATAATCCGTCATGATGTCCAGCATCCTCACCATCTGAGAAAAGATCAACACGCGATGACCGTCTTTCTTGAGTCTCGTCAGCAGCTTGTCGAGCAGGACCATCTTGCCACTGCTCATAATGATACCCTTGAGCTGATCCTCGCGCCTGTCGGAGACCACCTCCGCGTTCGGGAATAAATAGGGGTGGTTACTGGCCTTCTTCAGTTCCATGGCGACGTTCAGTAAGCTGAGCTGTCCATGACCCGACATTCCCTTATTCAGAACCGCAAAGTTCTTGGTAAGAATGTTCTTGTAGTAATGTGTCTGAAGTTGAGACAGCTCAACGCGCAGAATGCGCTCCGTCTTCTTGGGCAAAGACTTCTCGACATCCTTCTTAAGTCGTCGGAGCATATACGGCTTCAAGTTTTCGTGCAGATCCCGAATCTTGGCCTCCTGCTCTGCATCCGCCATATCGATCTCAACGTCGTCGTCAACAAATTTGTCCGGCATCAGAAAGTTGCAGAGCGCTATGAGTTCCTTGACACTGTTCTGCAGCGGCGTTCCAGTGACAAGAAGACGGTTGGCAGTGTTAAAGTCCTTGAGGGTCTCGTGGAGTTGCGATTGCTTGTTTTTGAGTCGATGGGCCTCGTCGATAGCAAGGTATGTCCACTTAATCCTGTCCAGTTCTGCGCGATCCATGCGAACCAGTTCAAAGGTTGTCAGGAGGACGTTGAACTTTAGCTTGGTCGTTGATCCCTTTTGATAGAACTCATAGTCGCGGATTGCCTGTCGGCTTGCGGCATCGCCAATGTATACAATCAAGTTCATATCGGGTGCCCAGCGCTCGAACTCTCGCTGCCAGGCGCCAATAGTTGAAAGAGGGACAACGACCAGATAGGGACCATAAAGATTGTGTTGGTGAAACAAGAACGAGATGATCGAAATCGACTGAACTGTTTTTCCCAGGCCCATCTCATCTGCCAAAATGCCATTCTCATTCCTAGACCACAATCTCGACATCCAATTCAGTCCTGTCAGCTGGTAATCACGGAGTTCGCCACCCACGAGATACTCTGGCTGGGTAACCATCTTTTTAAAGGGCGGCCTCTGCCCCTTTGGATAGATGGTAGTTTTGTATGGCACCTTTTGACTAGACTCGCGGTCCAAAAATGCATCGATTTGCGCCTGATAACCCTCAGAGATTTGGTCCTCGGGTTCCCATGTGGCAGAGCTATAAGGCAGACGGTTCCATTTGCAAAAGTACTCGGTTTCGCCGCTCTTGGAAGTCCTGGAGGCAATAATACGCTCAACAGAGGTATAATCCTTGAGTTCGTCGCGGAGCATCTCCCTGTTGACGTCCGACTGCTCAATCTCCTCCCGCATGGTGTTGGGATCTGCCTTGAGCGCAATTTCGGGGTAGACAATGCGCTGGATGTAGCTGTCGACCTTTTTGAATCCCTTGTACTGTCGGAGATCCTGGTACTGCTCCCAAGTATTGTGCATGTGGCTGTGATGCTTCCATTTAATCATGAATTCCATGTTGTGGTGCGGATCATCCGGCTCATCTGTGTCGTCCTCATCTAAAGCAAGAGACAATGCGTTAGCATCACATTGTATAATCTTCATCATCTGAACAGACACGCCGTTTCAATCAATGACTGAGGACGCACCTGTGTTTTCACAACGACGGAAATCGTGGACGCTTTCAATAACGTCGCCCTCTTCCTCGGGAGCGACTGGTTGTTTCGTGTACACGAGGAGTTTATCGTCTTCAGAGCTGATACCCCAGTCGTTCTCATCCTCATTGTAGTTGACTTGGCCGCCTCGGGAAGAGTAGCGCACTCCTGGTTCTGCGTCCCGGTTGGCTGTTGTGTGCGAGGTGCATATCGTTTAGTGTAGCCACGATGAAATACATCACCTACTTTACCCAGGACATGATAGATCCTTACCATTAGTGCCGCGCTTCCTACGCTTATTGCCAGTTCTTCGTTTGGAATTGCTACCCCAGTCGCCGTCGGAATCGCTTGCTGAAGAAGGGCTATCCTGGGGCGTCATCCTTTGGGCGACTCGATCATTTGATCTTGAATCTGTTTAAAAAACGAAAGAGAATAAAAAGACGTCGTTCGCTAAACTCTAAATGTCTATTCTGCATTTTGTCCTTTGCCTTTTGCAATGTGCGCGTTACCTTTCCGCGTAGAAGATCTGGGGGATTTTTTTTGTTTCCTTGACGAGTTCTTTTTGCCGCCGTATCCGTAATCACTGCCGCTGTCATCAGAATCTTCAGGAGTGCCAGAGTCGGATGCATCGTCATCATCCTCGTTTTCAAAATCACTCTAAAAAGGGGACAAAATGTAAACAGCTGTTGGTGGCGAGAAAGACGGATCTAAAACCGAAGTGAGCGCACAGAGCATTGTTTCATAGCGCCACCAAAATATATATATACCTCTTCTTCCTCTTCATCATCATCATCATCATCAATAATCTTGGGAGGTCTGCGACTCCTGCCCGATCGGCGAAGATCATAGAGCTCCGCATCCACGTTCTTGAACTCTGTTCTGGTCGCTCTTGGGGCTTTGCTGTTGCGCCTCTGACTAGAGTCGGACCCATTGACTTCTTCAAAGCTGTCGTACATACTTTCATCCTGTCGCTTCGAGGTATCCTTCTTTTTGGACTGATACTCTGGTTCATCGTCGTCATCGTCGTCATCGTCCTCACTTGAAGAACCAAAAGATGATGCGTCTGATCCTGAGTGGTTGTTTAGTTGCTTTCTGTTGTTGGCGAGTTCATCGTCCAGGTCTGAGGATGTGTCCGATGCTTGGCGCCTGTGAGGCACAGATGATGATACTCGATCGTCTTCATACGCAGAAGAGTCCTGGGCTATTAAACATTTGAATGTATAGAGTAGTTAGCTCGTTATACGAGAAAGAGTCTTTGGTAGATCTAATAACAAATCAGTCCTGCGTGGGGTCGCAGAAGATGAGAGCGTGGAGAAGGGAGGAGGAATTGAAGTTGCCATGGTATCAAAGAGAGGCGGTCGAAGCACAGCAGGGTTGCCTGCCAAAATAAGCAAAGATGCACAGCAACGAAAATAAAATAGATAGGAGAAATGCTGATAGAGAGCATGGCACGCGCAATTGACGTTTTTGTCTCTGCACCGCAACCAGTCTACCAATGGGTATAGCGTAAGTTCACAAAGAATTTTGGTTGCAAAGACAAGTCGAGAAGAGATGTAGAGCGGCGTGAAGTCATCAAAGGACTTCCCGGATCGAGTCTCGATTCTTGCGCATAAAAGAGATCCGAATATACGTCCAGCCGCGCAGTTGTCCAATCGAGATCATCTCGACTGAGAGCGATTAAAACGATTGAAAGAGTATGCCGATGATGATGGTGATGATGATAATGGTGATGATGACGATGATGATGATAATGATGATGATGATGATGATGATGATGATGATGATGATGATGATGATGATGATGATGGCGATGTCGAGGGATTGAATGCACAGCTGATTGCATCGGGATCCCATCCATGCTAAGCGATCTAAATAAAGAAGAGACCGAGTGAGGGACAGAGAATGGGAGAATGAGAGAGGAAAAGACTTACAATCCATGAATGTCGGCTAAGCAGCAGGGATCGAGGGCCACGGGTCTAATGGAGGGTTGGTTGTTTTCCCTAGAAGGGGGACTGAAAGACTCGGCTCGAGTGTCAAGGCGAAGAGGAGATGTTGTTATTGCTGTTTTTGCTGTTGCTGTTGCTGCTGTTGTTGTTGTTGTTGTGGGCACTGCAGGTGCTTGGTGGCTGGAATCAGACGGGGGTCGTAGCTTGGTAGGACTTTGAAGGACGATTGAAGGCGAAGGAAGAAATGGTAAGGGTTAGCGAGCGAAGGAGTGTGATGAAAGGGAAGGGAAATGAGGAAGAAGGAGGGAGACAGCACAGCATCAACAGCAGATGAACATTTTTTTCGGAGGAAGAGGGGAAGGGGAAGGGGAAGAGAAGAGAAGAGAGGAGAAGAAATGAGATGATCGTGATTGCGATCGTGATAATCAAGAAGAAGAACGCGACGATTAGGGTGGTCAAGGGGTGTTCATCGAAAGAGGATCAGTCGAGGAAGAAAGGGTAGATCATGGAGATTAAAAACGAGTTGCACGGGTATATGGAGAGAGAGAGAGGATAGTGTAGTCAGTCCAGCCAGGGGAGAGGGTATCAGGGTCACTCACACACCAGAGAAAGAGTGATGCAGGCAGGAGCAAGGAAATAACGGGCGAGGCGAAGTCAAGTCAAGGAACGATTAGGGCAGCATTGGGCCTCTGCCATAAGTCCCCCTGTCTTTGTTGGATGAAGAAAAGAAATGGAAGAAGAATGATAGAAGGAGAAGTGTGTGCGTTTGTTGTTGTGGTGCTCACCCCTCGACAACAAAGAGAAATACGGAGAATATTATCACAGCGGCCGAGTGGATGTGTGTGTGAGAGAAGAGGAAAAAACAAAGAGAAAGAACCTCGCGTATAATATCCTCTAAGCCACCATCTACGATCCTCATCCACAGGGACGTGTCCGTTCTCAGCTGGTAGGGTGTGTCGCACCCAAACTGTTTGCTGAGCCTGTAGGTGCCGATCGACCCATTTTATTATCTCTCGCTGCTGTATCCTATCACCCTATCCAGTCCAATTCCACTACTGGTCCTCTTATCCCTGCTTCGTTTTTTTGTATTCGCTTGTCCTCGTGCCGCCTCAGCAATTGACGGATACATATGTCTCCTCAGACGACTGCAACGGCTGCGCCTTCTCCTCAAGGCCACCTTCAATATCCATCTTCATCAAACCATGGCCAGCGTCCCTCAGAGAGTTCAGGAATGCTAGATTAATACAAGATTCAAATACAAAAACGAAGCCATCTCAGTTATATCTGGAGGAATAGAGTGTCAAGCAAAAAGCACTGAACCCTTTCTTACCCGGAATGCCAGACTTGGCCGCCCAATTGATAGCGCCCGAAGGAATGTTGCCCTATTTTGCACAGTAATAAAAAGTCCTTAGGTCAACGATCCGCAAAAACGGCAATCAAGGCAAACAGACGCGAGTGAAATAGAGGCCGGTGCTTACCTTCGGGTTATCATAGTATCCAAACCAGATGTTACATCCTTTACCGTCCTCAGTTGGCTGGATCACTATGTCTTGTCGAAACTCATCCACGCGCACAATGCCTAAATTTTCTGGTGCCGATTCATCCTGAACACTCTTACTGCTCACACACACGATCCCATCCTCAAACTCCTGCGCGCGTAATTCATACACATAGTCGCGTGGATACAGTGGCCAGGGAAATTTTGCCACAAAGTGTAGACGACCGTTTTTGAGGGCCTTCCACCCAATCATATTTGGATCCCAGGTCTTGCGGAAGTCCAGATCCGTATAAGTCCGGAGAAGATAGTGAGGTGGGAGACCAGGGTAACTGCCCAGGACCTTGTATTCTTTGAGAGTGCTGTTGGGTACGGATCGGCGATAGACCTTGAAGTGCTTGGTTTCGGACAAGAGGTCCCAGGAGACTAGATCGGGCTTCCTTATCTCCGCGATCGCATCGTTGACCTGTTCCTCAGTGAACATGAGTTGAGATATAGTGTTTTGAAGGGTGGATTGACGAGAGGAGGGAGTAGAAAGATTAGAAAGATAATAAGAGCAAAGACAAGAGTTGCAAGACCGAATCGCAGGCTAATTATGCGGATTCACTTCTGCCGCAGGTGAAGAAGCACACGACTACACGAAAAACTGGATAACAGTAAGATGCATCGGATGAAAAAAAAAAAAAAGGGAGACGCTTTATGTTATTCAGCTGGACGGTAATTCTGCACCTTGGGCAGACATGGAAGCAAGAATGCTGGACTCTTTTACAATGCGATAGACATCACAGCTGGGTGAGTTGCAGAGCCCTTGTTTATGTAGTGAGGACAGTTGTCTTCCATGGCACCGGTTTCACGAAGCATGGGGTGACATGACATGACATGGCATGACACGATGCGACGCGACACGACGCGTTCATTTTTGTGTATAGCAGGAACTGTGCGCAGCACTAGTGTTGCCTATCCCTAGACAGTTGTAGTCATAGATCTCTCCATCTCGAATGGATTCGATAGAAAACACCACCCAGCCTGGGCGTAGACGCATATATCATTACCATGTGCAGTTGCCCCGCACAGGACACGCCTCAAGAGCGCAGCGCCCATTTCAATGGTCTCAAAGGACACTATGCGGAACAGCAATGATTCGCTTAAGAGCGACGTCATTCTTGGGAATGGCACTATTTAAACGCTCCCGCTCCCACTGATCAAACAAACTCCCATTCCACTCCACTCATCAAGCACATTCACCATGCTTCGCACCGCTACCCGCACCTTCGCCCCCACTCTCACCAAGCCCTCGGCCTTTGCCGGTTTGCGCTTCAAGCACACCCTCCCCTGTACGGTTGAATATACTTTTTGTTTGGTTCGCGCTGATCCTCAACACCTCGGTTCCTCAGCCTACGTAGTCACATCTCAGTCGCGTCTGTCAAAAAAGCAACCTGGATACTAACTGCGCAGCCTCTTTTCTACTCACCTTCCTCAATCATATGGATAGCCCTCCCATATGCCTATGATGTACGTTCTTTGCTCGCAGACGCGTATAACTCGTGCGCGTTTTACAAACGTTTGTTCCCACGAGAACCTCTCGCGCGTTGGTCATGTTATTTTCTCTGACAATCGCATGTTTTGCTGCACCGCGTGTTCTTTTTTTATATATTGTCAATAGGCATTGGAGCCCTATATCAGCAAGGAGATCATGGAGGTCCACCATGCTAAACACCACCAGAGTATGCCTCTCCAGTTCTTGCTTCATTCTTAACCATTTATGGCCCAATTGACGCCATCAAAATCTCATGATTGAGGACGCAGGCATCAACTAGTCTTGGCCCAGAAACACCGTGCGCGTCCAAGCGCTTTTCATTACTAAGCCGATCTTTCGTTCTCTTGATTGTCCTGGTTGGTTTGAACTAAATAGCATATGTCACCAACTTGAACGCTGCTGAGGAGAAGCTCGGATCTGCCTACCAGTCTAAGGATGTCAACGACGAGATCGCCATCCAGTCCGCCCTCAAGTTCAACGGCGGTGGTAAAGAGTCCCCTCCCTTCCCCTCTGCAATTAAATACATTACTGCGTTTGCAAAGTGATATCTTTGCGTGTGCACTTTCTGACTCAATTAGGAAACTGACCATTGGAATTGAACACTGGATAGGCCACATTAACCATACCCTCTTCTGGGAGAATCTGGCTCCTCACGCTCAAAGCGGCAAGCCCTCCGGCGAGCTCCTCAAGGAGATCGAGAAGACCTGGGGCTCCTTGGACAAGTTCATTGAGAAGTTCAATGCCCAGACTGCCGCTGTCCAGGGATCCGGCTGGGGTTGGTTGGTATGTCATCTACCTATGCCTCATTTCACCCAAGAATATAAGAGGCTTGGTAAGGATGGTCACTAACTGATTTTGTTTCGATTCAATCTGGTTTGAAAACAATAGGGTTACAACAAGGAGTTCAAGCGCCTTGAGATTGCCACGACCCCCAACCAGGACCCTCTCAAGGCTACGACCGGTTTGATCCCCCTGTTGGGCATTGACGTCTGGGAGCATGCTTACTACCTTCAGTACAAGAACGTCCGCCCCGACTACCTCAAGGCTGTCTGGGAGGTCATCAACTGGAAGACCGTTGCTGATCGCTTCAACAAGCACCGTTAAGAGCTGCGTAGCCTCTAGTCTTTTCGACAACAGAATTGCAGCAATTCATTTTAGCAACCTGACGGAATAAAAGCATGCCCCATTCGGTGGTGTTCAACTGGATGTGCCGCGAGTACCTTCGTGTCCTCCCCCGTGACACAGTGCCCCTGACCAAGCTGTCAAATCTTGATGCTGCTAAATTATTCGCAGAGCGCAGCCTGTCAAAATTTTTCCTTCTTGACATTCTTCCATCTCGCTCATCTCTCCCCACTCTCATCATGAACCATTCGATGACTAGCGGCTTCATGCCTGGCTACGGCACCGCGATCTGGTCCCCCAACCTGATGCCCATGTCAGAGCCAGAGTATATCGGTGCCCTCATCGGCCTCTTCCTCCTCTCTGTCGGATTCCGTGCCCTCGTCGCTGCTCAAGGATACCTGGAGGCATACCTCCATCTACACTTCTATCCACGACTATCCTCTTCACCATCACCAGGCCGGTCACATCCCGCTGCCGATGTCGATTATCTTCAACAGAGTGCTCAGCCACGGCAATTATCTCAATATATCGCAGACAACCTGGGCGAAATCGGCCATGAGGAACCAGAGTACATCAACGAAAAGCGCCTGGATGATCCCCTTCCAGGACAAGGGGAATCCGACATGCCATCCTCTCTCCCTCCTCCTCAACACACACCACTACCACCAGTAAGGACCCGCACCCGAAAGCGCTACGGCTCGACCAACCGGCACCCCCTCGTCTCCCCTCCGACTTATGCCCCCTCCACCTCACCTTTATTTCCCCTGCCGACCGCACAGCCCTTCATCTGGCAAGCAGAATTCTCTCGCGCGGTCTTGACCACCGCCGTCGTTGGAATTGGATACATGCTCATGCTCGTCGTCATGACCTACAACTCTGGGTACTTTGGTGTCATCCTCGCGGGGATCTTTGTTGGTGAGGTCTATTTCGGACGCTGGGGACGTGTTCGCCCCATCTTCCCTGCATCTCCGAGGGAGCCAAGGTCAAGATCGCATCTTCAACAAAGTCAGCAACAGCATGGACGACGCCAGCAGCAATCGTTGCAACCGGAAATCACTATGCCCTCGGCATTCAACACCAACAGTAGCGGTTCTAGCAGCGGTATATATCCCAGCACCGCCAACGCTGCGTCCGCATCCACGGGCTCACTAGCCTCAAGGGCGTCATCACACGGCTACTCAACAATGCTCCATCATACCGCTGCCGATGCTGCTTGCTAATATTTCCCCCAACTGATCTTCATTTCTACGATTTGAAATTAAAACATCATTTTTAATACTTCTGAGCGTTTTTTATTTTTTTTTTTGTTTTTGTTTTTTTTTTTCGGTCGGTCTCTGACATGACATGGCATGAATTGAGTACCCTGAAAGAGTACGTTTGGTGATGGGGTGCATGAACAAGATGGTTAGATGGATCATTCGTAACAGCAAAAAAAAAAAAAGAAGAATAGGAGAGGAATAGGTATCGTAACGTTGAAATAGAGCAAACCTCGCTCCAGCTCAAGATATGTGAACAAGAAAAGGATAACAAAAATAGCACATAGCAAAAAAAAAGAAAAAGAAAAACAGAGTGGGGATGGGAGACGGGAAGCGAAGGGCAGCAGACGTCCTATGCCTCTTTTGACTTGACAGCGTCCATGGGATCATCCATGTTTTGAATAGTGATCGGTGGCGTGCTGACAAAATGTCCATCGTGCATGAATCCTCCACCATTCTCAATTTCAACTGTACCAGCCTTGCTCATATCTCCCAGTCCATGCTTCTGCTTGCGACTCAGACTGAGTCGTCGGGTCACCTCCGCAAACGGCTTGTCCTTTGGCAGTTCCGTCAATGCTTCTAGCTTAAATCCTTCCCCCAACTGAATCTGACCCGACGTAAAAGAACTTGTCCGACTGCGGCTCCTAGATCGAGTGCCATCTGCAGAAGGTGTCCATGCGCCGGCCCCCCAAGAAGATGTCCTCGATCGTCCCTGAATCGCGCCTGCAGGGTTGAGGAAAAAGAATACGTCGTCCGCATCCGAGTCGTCTGCACGTTCCCACTCGAAACGACCATCGATACCCAGCCACTGGTTAATAGGCTGAGCAGCTGTATTGACCGTGTTAAAGATCGTCTGCGCCAAGTTAGTGCCAGAGGCTGAACGAGAGGCGGCACGAGAGGCTGCACGACTGGGTCGGTCGTTTGGCGAGGGATCCAAGATGCGCTTCGAATCAAAGTCCGGATAAATTTCAGGTGCTAGTTCGTTGATGAGTTCGTTGATAGTCTTTTGCAGTTCCGCGCGCGACCTACGGAGTTCATTGATGGTGTTTTCTTCGCCTGGAATGATCGACAGGAAGAGGGGTCGAATCGATCTGAAGATGTCGACTCCAACCTCACCAAAACGGATGCTGGCATAGGTCACGAAGGGAATGCAAGCCCAGGCCGCCCAGGCGATCAACAGACGGGACATCAGCGAAATGTCAAAGCGGCCACAGATAATAAAGACGATAACGGAATACGAAAAGTAGAGCACAGGCATCAATCCGAGCGCGACCAGCAGTTTCCAGGTGGCCAAAACATCTCTCCCTGCAATCTTGACCGTAGATGCAGCCAAAGCCTCTGTAAATCCCAAATTGTCCAAAGTAATATATTAGCATCCGGATATTAAAATAAGAGTCCGTTGTACACATTAAGGTGCAATCTTGGCACATACGTTTTGCCTTCTTGTTACTGATGATTCGGGCGACAATCGCGACAGGAAGGTTCATAAGCGTTCTATTATAACATATATGCGGATGTCAATATCGTTAGACGTTAGTCTGATCATTCCATATGCCTTAGCGGCCATATGATACCAAAAGTGACGTACCCAGGGAGCGCCAAAATACTCAGGAAGACCATCTGAACGACTCGCCAGATCAGCAGCGCGATAGCGTGTCTCCTCGTGTTGCGAATGTTGACCTGATGGTCGCGAAGGCCATGGTACCGAAGCTGGGTGTTGTAGTGCATGACTTTGTCTTTGGTCTCGATGACTTTTGGGTTATCCTTGAAGTGCAGATAGCCGGCAACGAAGCGGCGGTTTAATTCCACAACCTGAGAGATCTGTAACTTGCGATGTGTTGGTTTGTAAAGGCGGCGAGCAGCTTGGATCACCTAATAACGTCAGAGAAAGGTATGTCAAGTTAATCATCAAACTGACTTTTTTTGTAGATACTGCATAATGTAGAATATCAATCTGCCTTACCATCAAAGTCTCATAATCAGGGGCATTCAGTGTAACGTTTTTCAAAGTGTCATAGATTGTGTCTAGGAGCTTCCCGCAGGCCTCTCGCTTATCGGCGCCACCCTTCCTGTACATCTCAACTAACTCTGGAGGGACAGTCAAAGGTTCGCTGAACTCGACAACAGCGCGGGAACGGAATCGATGGGGATGGAAGTAATTCAGGCCACAGCAAACAATCTTGAGATCCAGCGAAGGATTGGCAGCCAAAGCACCAAGAGCCATGATAGTCACACCAGCTAATGCAGTCGATCACAAAACAATGCGAGAAAATCGATGTCAGTCTTTGGGGTTGTTGGGGATTCCACATCGGTCCAATCGAAAAGCAACAACAGACAACTGCTTCAGTTAATTCATCGAATGTGATACCGTACCTTTCAAAGGCAACATTTCAGCGCGGTCGTGGGAGCCTCCCTCGGGGAAGATACCCACACAATGGCCAGCATTCAGGCGCTCGAAGACAGTCCTGTAAACGTTGCTCTGGTCCATGTGTGGTAAGCACTTGTACTTGGATCCCTCGGCGCTAGTCAAAAGCTCGAGTGCCTTGAGTTCCTTGAATTCCTTCTTGACGATCAATTCCGTATCTGAAATAATCTCAACAACTGCTGAGGCGCCAACATCCTTTGGTAATGTGATCTGATCTCCGACCAGAAGCTCCTTTGTGAACTTTGTGCCGAGTCCTGTGATGCGGAGAGGGTCGCCATAACGGTCCAGTAGCTTGATTGTTCCAGAGCCAGCCTTTGCCAAGTCCTGAGGA
Organism: Gamsiella multidivaricata; assembly: GCF_025024155.1. Lineage (NCBI taxonomy): Eukaryota > Fungi > Mortierellomycota > Mortierellomycetes > Mortierellales > Mortierellaceae > Gamsiella > Gamsiella multidivaricata. Next base: position 39,060 of record NW_026251850.1, read on the forward strand.
CGTTCGACAGGAACTATTTTGCGATATCAAGATGGGAAGAAGACAAATGGCGTTCAGCAAAATGCACGAGTATAACAATCAACAGCAAAGGCCATAGCACAAAAGGACACGCGACATCCATGTCATGACTGTTGAAGTGGGAAAAAAGGGGCGGAAAGAGGATCAGACCGCCTTTAATGCAAGCATGACAAAAGCAAGCATTCAGTCGGTGTTGCGAGGGTGTGGATGTGCAAGTTTCTGTGTGTGCGTTTGGAGCCGTTTGAGACTCGAAGAGGTAGATAGAAACGAAATCAGACTTCCCGTAACTGCTTTCCTATCTCTCTCACTGCGATAAAATGATAACACGAAACTCAAACTTTGATCCGAACAAGCGCGCATAAAAGCGAACGAATGTGTTGGGCGAGCAAAAAGCATTGGAAACTTTTCCCACGTATGTCCCATCAAAAATAGTAAAAGCTGAATGCAGCTCATTCCATAATACAGGCAGATAAGAAGATGCTGCAGCATATAGTCGAGAGCGATACGTACTGGCATTCATCGGACGCGCCATAGCACCGATCCACTTGTGATCCATTGACTTTTTGGCGGCCAGAAACGAGACTCGTCTGCCGCATTCCCGCATTAGAACCAGAGGATCGACGAACTATTTAAGCAAATGGCCAGGGTGGACTGGTCAATAAAGAAAACGAGGGATAAGGCTTTTTTTTATTTTTATCAATCGAGTTCGTACCTGGTTGGCATGGGGAGCGGCGACAAAGATGACGGGACCCTGCTTCGGCACCTTGTGTGCACCACGAGTCCGAATCTCTCTGAAGAAGATATCGAGCATGATCGTGAAGAAGAGGGCCACGAAGTCATAGATCTGTAGACCCATGGCTGTGTGTCTGTACGCTGATGTAGAGTAGATGTGTAAAAGGTGCTGTTACTGTTGATGCAAGATGTAGATGAAAAAAAAAAAAAAAGAAGAGAGCGGGAGAGAAAGAGTCGTAATAGATGAAGATTTGGTTGAGTCGTAACAGCGGATGAGATGAAAGCGAATGGAAGAAAGGAAAGAGGGGGAATGGAGCGAGTGGTGGCAACAGAGGGAGGTTTGAGCGCGTCCTTTTATACAAATCTTTATTTTTATGTGGAGTAGGGGAGTGCAGCTGCAGAAATGCGTCCCAAAACAACCCCTCAGTAACTGGCGTATGATGTGATTCGACAGCCCTCTTTCGCACGCCATTCACAAGACACCGCTGTTGCTGACCTGTCTTCAAGCACACGCAGGTCCGACTCCCCGCATCCATACATAGACTAGTAGTACTCGTTCATAGTGCTCCTCAGCAGCAGCAGCCGCTCTCGAGCTCAGGAATAACTATAACCGTTGCGGTCAAAATTCTGTGCCCGGCTATCCAAAAGGGCCAGGGACATGCCACTCAGATACATTTGCACACATGTCGCCGGTAGATTTTGCTTCCAGAGCAAACAGCTATCTAATTTCTCTTCTCCTTCTTCTTGATCGACCCGGTCATTCATTTGTATAGTCGTTGTCCCAGTGCCATTGAACAAGTGTGTATTACATCCTCTCCCGTGCACGTGCATCACCTGCGTGTTTCTAAAACGGGTCATTGCCGCCGGCAGTACTCGTATTTGCTCATTCACAATCAGGCAATGGCTAATGCGAAGTAAGTGCTAATACCATCAGTCAATCGAATCCGATATCGGTATTATTTTTTAATGTTCCGACGCACTTTCACATGTGGATGATCATATACGGTTTCTAGGTGGAGACGATGAGAGGAGGCGACTAATTCTCTTGTAAATTTACAGCTCCTCCTCCTTCTGCTCCATATTGCGCCAGTCGTAATTCAAGAACACCTTTTCTTTCGTACTATGGATTCCATGGTTGATGACATGAACTGCAAGGAAAGAGTCTTTCCTCTTGTCCTCAAAACCGCAAGTTAGCCTATCGGCGTTTAGGCCACATTCCAAGAACGCACATACAACCGCAAACACAGGCAGATGTTTATTGTAGGAGGGCTCTTGATGTTTTTTTAATAACGATCTTTCGTCGCTGCTGCTCAAGGAGGATGCTCCGAGCATCTATGTCGAACATTTTCACACCACTGTCGATCGTGTGCATCGACCCTCTCGCCTATAGTAGGGTTCATTTGCATGTGCAGCATGTCAAACTTGATAGTTGGGAGCACAAGATGACCTGGTTTCATACGAACCAGGCTGATAAACGGACACGTGCACCCATGTAATAATTATAATAGTAATACAGATAGTAAAAATATCGTCCATATGCCGTTTTACTACAATCCTTCAGCCATTGTGATGAAGAACGATCGACAAGACCGACCCCCTCCGAAGCTGGTCTGTGCTTTTCGGTAGTTCTTGTTTTGGGTCGTCCATCTATCTCTCACTGAGTGTCCATTGTGCCACATCTGGACCTATCCATACGCGACTAAATTTCGAAGTAACCTAGCCAGATATGCCCCTTGTATGATTTACATGTTGTTTTCCTATTATAACGCGTGTAGACAACGAGAGCGATGTGCACTGCGCACTTGATTGCCGATATCCCGGTAGATAGTCGCCGATTTTGACCCCGCTGCTGTGCAGGTTCGCATCTGCTCTTTCATCATCTCCTTCCTTTGAGATCGAATGCTTTAGCATAAGCCTCTCAATAAGCGTTTCCCATTCCTGGATACGACATTTGAGGTTGCCTCGTCAGAAAAGGGAGGTCAGGTCGAGGATATCAAATAAATTAAAAATACAAAGTGCGGAGAGTGCGTATCAGGCATGGATGTATTCTTGCTTCACAGCTGGCCCCCTTTACTCATGAGTATCAAAGTGGACAAAGAAACGTCTGAGCAAGGGGACCTCGACAACCTTCCAAAAAAATGCTCACCTTGGATATCTTTCCTGGACATCCTATACGCATCCTCACTCCCGTACTGTGCGGATGGGCTGGCTGACCGGGCGGGTGCTTGATTGCCATCACCGGTATTGCCCTCTCTGTTTGTTGCTGTTGCTTCCAAACCACCCACACAGACTGCAAACTACAGACAAGACAGCGGGGTGAATAGCTACACATTTTTATACGTCGATATAAAGGGTGTCCAGACCATTCAGTCTAGCATTCAGTCCTTGGATGATGATCAAAGCAAAAAAAAAAAAAAAAAAAAAAAGGCACGAACTAGGAACTGGCTGGATTGGCATCTTTTTGTTGCAGCATCTGGGAGAACTTAGACAGACCCACTCAAAGGTTCTCCAGGCCCTCTTTTCTTTCTTGGTCCTACTTCCTTACGGCCACCAACCTTTACCTCCTCTTTTCTTCTCTTCCCTCCTCCGCTCTCCAGCTACGTTCGCCACGAGCGCAGAGAATAACAAACACTCATATCCGCTATTGATGCACGTATTTATCGCCCACTCTTGACGATCACACACATGCACCAGGCATACCAAGCACACCAGGCACCCATCTTTACATTTCACCCCAACAGTCTGTGACACCTACACGGCGCGAACCAACTCCTTACCTTTGTTCTGAACAGCTCCATCCTCACCTCCCAAACGCCGGGGCACCTCCTTCCCGTCTATCCACTGTAACTACAGCCTTTTTGCAGGACACTTCCCTCCATCTCTTTCGGTCTCCTTGCAGTCAAGCGCTCGAAACATATCGACATTGCTGTATCATCTCTCTACAGTCCCCATCCTCAAACACCCATTTGCATCCCCTCTCTCCAACACCAGCCCGCACTGTCTTTCCCATTTTCCTTTTTTTTTCATATCCAACTCTTCCACTTCTCACCTCTCTCACCAGACACATACGATGGGCCTGAGCCCTAATGGTGTCCTCAAGATCTCCCTCTGGCTTCAGGCGGTAAGTTGGATAAGCGAAGACACGGGAGACGAAATATCCTCCGAGGATCATATTGCATTTGATGTTTTGTTTTGTTCATGTAAGCAATGTAAGCACCCCAAAAAACCAACCCTCAATCTTCCTAGGGATCATTGCTAGTGCTGACCTCACTGCTCGCAAACGTGGGTGCCTGGATCGGCGCCGCCCTGACAGCCATCGGAATTTGCTTTGTGGTCATTGGCCTCGGTGCCGCCCACAAGAGGAGTCTAGGATATCTTTATTGTGTAAGTCCTTTTTTTTTTTTTGTGTCCTGTGAGCCACCTCCTAGAAAAATTTAAAGGCGCGAAGCCAATTTCTAAACATGCGCATGGCTTTCGCAGTACGCGACCCTGATAGGCGTTTGGACCTTGCTCGTTGTCGCTCATGTCATCATAATCCTCGGAGGCATTACTGTGCTGAACGAATTGATGGATCCCGTGCTGGTCGTGGGCCAAAAGATCGTCGACAACCACTCCGATGTCATGAAAATCATCGTGCCTGCCCTTTACGGAGTTCAGAGCATCGCCTGGTGCGCCTCGCTGATGTGTCTGGTATCTTTGCGTATGGGTGTCAGGGACCTTACGCTGGGATTCGAGATTCAGAGTCCCAAAAGAAAATCAGGGACTCATTCATTGAACCCAGCTCAAGGAAACAAGGACGGCAGCAAGCGCGGGAATCGCATGAGCCAGCGATTCTTGGGCTTGGGTCAGTCTATGGTCGCACCTCTCGAAAACAACACTGAGACATCAGAAACACAGGAACGGGAGAAGGCGAGGGGTCCCTTGGATATACAACGAGGACAGTGTCACGAAAAACAATCCTCTGGTTACAAAATGGAGGAACCGCGGATGAGCTGGATCAGCGAGGAGAGGAGAATCAGCAACGACAGCAGCGTCATCTATGTTCCGGGGGGAAGGAGGATATCACAGGTGGTCGTTACATTCAGAGACGATGGTATCGACGCTCGAGATGCCGTTTCATCACATCCCTCCGCAGAGCTGAAATCAGGACCAAGCAAAGAGGGAGTCATTATCGCCAGAACAGCCTTCATCAACCATAACTACGGTCTCGGCGACTTGGTATTCGATAAGCCTGGAGAGTCCCTTTCCGACATTATTTTCAAAGTTGTGAAACCTATGCAGGATACCTCTGTTTCCAAGGACTTCGATGGGGTTAGCGACTCCGAGTATACAGACAGCAATACCGACGCAAATTCTCCAACATTGTCTACAGTGACAACTATGGATGACTTTGACATGAACGCACAGGACGATGAGCAGGAGCTCGTAGCAAAAGATCTGGACGCCACTACCGACTCTACTTGCAACCCCTTCGACGGCTGGTCATACAGTAAGGCGCCTCGGCAGATCGAGGATGAACGAGGGCAAGAGTCGGGGACCTTCGCAGGCGCACCAATGAAATGGCCTTCTACACGTCCACCCGTTCCAGCGCGTCGATCTTCTTTCAGTCACCACATCCTTGCTGGAGTACAGTCTGAACCATCGTCTACGGCTGTTATGGGCGCTATTCGCGAGACTGGAGAAAAGGACTGGGCGGATTCAAACACGGAAAGCGGCGACCACGATCCCTACAGCCACATCGATACAATTCCCAGAGTGCAACCCAACTCGTCGAATACGCATCCATACCTGATTAATTCTTCAGTTCCGAGCGTCGAGGCAACCGGCGACGACGCTACGCATTCTGCTGCTGCAAGCAAACCCAGAGCCGAGCTACCATCTCGTCAGTACTGGCGGGCTCGTAACGACACAAACGATGCCGAAGCCTATTTTGATAGCGACAGCTTTTCCTTCGTTTCCAACATCCTTACTTCTCCAACTTCCAGTTCCAGTCCTGCCAAGACGGGCTCGAGAACAAAAATCCAGCCAGCCATCTCGACACCCACATTAACAACACCACAATTCACTATCCCGACGATTGTACTGCACCCGGACGAGGAAGATAATGAGCCGGTGAGAGTCCTCTCCGACATGGATATCGAATACCTATCAACCATGCCGCCAGTCCCACTCCGACTGCTGATACAGCCTTGGGACGAAGTTAATGAGGAGGAGTACTATGAAGAGGATATCAATGATGGATACGACTATGATGACTACCACCCAAGATACGAACAGTATCCAGACGAAATGAATTATGACGACTATGAGGAGGAGGATATACAAAGGGAGATCGACCTTTTACAGGAGGCTGTGCAGAGCGGATCTATTGTTGAAACAATCTATGACCCCTATGCGCTGGACGTGCCCATCAATCTGGCAATTGATTTGCAGGGACTGGAGCAAGGTGATATTAAGGTCGGGCATGGATATGTCTAGCCTGTCATAGGATACACGCGTAGTCGTATGATAGTCTCCAGTAATCAAGTAGCCATTTCACCCTACTACGGATGATGTTATTCCGTGTCCCTTACTTGACAAAAATAGACGTAATGGAATGGATACATTGTCGTTGAACCAGCATCGTTATCATTTCGTCTTGACTCATAAACATGCGAAATACATGATCGTTCATTCTTATCCCCTGAGAAAATAAGGAATTTGGGCGGAGTGATATTGTGAGTATTAATGGTGCCTTCATCTTGAGCACTGTAATCTGCTCGGGGAGGAACATCGGTCATGTAAAGATATATGCCCAGTGGTATCATTATGCTACTCTCCACAGCAGTTCACCAAGACTTGCTTATCTAAATCGCGACCTCTGTATGACCCGAATCATGTTATTGAGACCAATAGATCTCAGAGATCTTGGATCCAACCGCAGAGATGTGATGCTGGAGTCTCGCTCTTCAGTGATGTTGTCCAGAAGCACAGGCATATCGTCGTTGAAACACGGGTTTGTGTACAGTGTGTTCAGAAACCATCAGCGCTGACTCCGGATTTCGGTAAGGATCTCGCTTTGGAAGGTAAACAGCCGTTCCTCTTCTATGAGTTCTTCATGGAGATAGTAATCGAGGGGGGGGAAAGTAATGGGTGGAAAGGGAGGATGCGAGAAAAGAATGGCAAGCGAAAGTAAAGCTCACTCCACCATATGTTGTGGACCATTGGCCACCTGTTAAGTGTATGGACGCCAACCTAGACTACGAAATACGAATCAATTTTGCCACCAATTTCTGTTTTACCATTTATGCTGAGCAAACGGATCCATCATTTCCGGAGGACGAAATTCGCGTGCATCCCAACCGATGGAGTTACTTGCACCAAACGATGTAGAAAAATCGAGTTTCCTAAGTAAAATGTCCTTGTTTTTGCACGAAGACATCCATTTACTATGCGACATTGGAGCCCAAAGATCCGGGGTAGCTGCACGTGATGCTGCTATAATCGCTGGTGGAGGGAGAAAAAAAAGAGGAGCCCTTTGCCTTGCACGATGTGGTCAAGTCGCCATCATGAAACTCGATCAACATCCCTCCAGCCCCCTCGCTTAGAATGGTCCCAGGTCAGGCAATGGACTAAACCGACTTGATATTGCAAGTTGCTGTTTCCGCAAGCTAACGCGTTGTTATTTTGCAGATCGACCGCTGGCTGCAGGCAAAATACCGCAGCGAGGAAGTACCACCCTTTGAGCGGACGGAAGAGTCGGCAAAGGCGCTCCTGGAACTGATACGACTTAACGAAGTCCAGGATGAACATGCACGCGAAGCTCTTCTTTCTTTGCAGGAAGTCTCGGCATCCTATCGGAATGAAGGTACTCAATGCGGAGCTCTTTCGACACCCAAAGATTTCTTCTAGCATGCCCAGATACTAATCGTACTACTTTGCAAATTGATCCTAGATACCAAGTTGAAAGAGAACCTTCATGTCCTCGGTATCCAACAAGACCACCTCCCCAGCAACGCTCAACTATTACTCTCCCAGCTCTCAGAACTTGCCATGCTCCTCGGTACCTCCGACACCACCCTCGCCACCTTTCATCAAGGTCTTGCGCAGCTCTACCTCGATACCCTCCAATACTCTCACCAACAAACACAGCAGAAAGCACGGCTGGCAGCTTTTAGAAGGAGTGAAATCGAGGCACAGGCAGGACTTGATCGATTAATAGAACTGAAACGTCAATTGGCTTTGCAGCGGGAAACTGAGGGGGATATCGAACAGAGGACACGGAGGCGGAGCGCAGAGCTGAGTAGGATCAGAGCTGTAGAGGACCAGGAGACGTTGCAGCATATTTTAAAGACGCATCAGAACAGTGATTTGAATATAGAGGCGCATGGACTGTCTGTTGCACAGTTGGATAGTAAGGAAAGGACAGTAGCAGAATTGCAGGCGCAATCGGAAGCGCAGGCAAAGATGCTGGCAGCCTATCAGGAGATTCCTCCGGTATGTTTTATAATATTGAATACAGCCAACTACTTGCCACGAACAGAAGTGCAGCTGGACTAATCGAGGTGTTGGACATCTTGGTGTTGATAGGATTACACGCTGGCAAAGTTGAAGTTGACAGAGGCCACCATGCGGCTGAACGAGCTTACAGCAAAGCACGAGGCGCTCCTCACAGAACTGGCCAATGACCTGTAGCTCTGTTAAGATTGGTACAGCAATTAACGATGGATAAACATTCATTGCCGCAAAGGGCGCGTTTAATTTTTTTTTCTCTCTATTTCGATTTGCATGGCATTATCGTACGGAGCAAAATAAAATATCAAGAAGGTGTTTGGACAATACTCGAAAGGTCCTTTTTAGATGTTGCTAGTGAAGAACCACTTGTCGATGGAGGCGTCGATGGGAGCGGCGGGCTTTGCAGACGAAGCAGGGATGCTCTTGATGATCTCGTGGCTAACCTCAACCTTGTGGGGGCTGTTCTCGACAGAGACATTGCTCCTATAGATCGGATCCAAAAAAAAATGACACAAGCATGGTTAATTGATTTGTTACAATAAGAAGGGAACAAAACTTGGCCAACTGAAGAAGAAATCGCTCGCTCGACGTACACCTTGACATCATAGGCCTCGGCCTTGGATGGGATCTCGCCAGAGATCAGACGCTTCCAGGCAACGTGGGTATCCTCAATGACCTTGGTAGCATAGGCCTTGTCCTTGGCGGCACCATCAAACGCAAACTCGTTCTCGGGCTTGCCATCGGGCTTCTTGTAGATGCGGAACCAGTCGCGGGTGGCATCAATCAGACCTGGGAGAAGACGCTCCACATCCGCAATGTCGTTCAGCTGATCGGCCAAAGGATCCTTGACGTCGATGACCAGGATCTTCCAGTCAGTTTCGCCTATTACCACAGGAGCGATAGTAAGATGATGTTAGAACAATGTCCTGAATTAATGTACTGCGAACTATGGATAAAAGCGAAACGAAGTGTTGTCTTTACCCTCATCGAGGAGAGCCATGACACCGAGAGCCTTGACCTGCTTGATCTGGCCAGTGTATCCGACCTGCTCGCCAATCTCGCAAGCATCCAAGGGATCATTGTCACCACGAGCCTTGGTGTCGCTGTCAATATGAGTAGGATCCTCCCAGGTCTATCGATTTCAAAAAAAAAAAAAAAAAAAAAAGGCAGGTCTTCATGTGAATAGATAGATAATCTCGTTGCAGGATCAATTGAGTCCTCAGCAGCAAAGATAACAAGGGACAGAGATAATTCGTATTCGTACCTGGGGAAGAGCACCATAGTTCCAGATGTATCCGTGGTGGGGGAAGCAGTTGCGGACGAAGCGGAGCTTGCCCTTCTTGACATCCTGCTTGATGGGGTTGAGATCCTCGTCCTTGGAGATCTCGAGCTTGGCGTTAGACCAGCGAGGGATCTCAACAATCATGTTGTAGATCTTCTTGGACTCGTCCGCATAAAGAGGGATGTCATGGAAGGCCGAGACGGGGGCGCCGTTTTTCTCTGCGTGGGAAAATAAGAGATTGTCAAACGCGTGTTAGTGAGTGAGCTACAGAGAGAGAGTCCTTCTGATCCTTCTGATCTGAAGATCAGGTTCCGATGGAGGATCAGGGGAAAGCGAGCCAGTTGAAGGGAAGCTTACCGATGTAGACACGGTACTCGAGGGTGTTGGGGGCGTCGACGACGCGAGTGGAGTAGTCAGACATGGCGAAGAGTGCAGGTGGAGCGGCGTGGAATGCGCGTGTGGAAATGGGGTGATGGAGTTGTTGAAGAGAGTGGAGACGGAGGAGAGAAGGAGAAGGAGAAGAAGAGGCAGAGAAGGCGGTGCGACAGAGGCGGAGAGATGATCTGATCAGAAGAGACGCCAGAATGGAAGAACGAACAAGAGGAGAGATCAAGAAGCAATGGGTGAGAAGGAAGGAATGATTGGAATATGTTCGGGTGACTAAGGGATTGGTTGGCATTTGACTGCGTCCAAGTGAGAGCCATGGCCATGGCGCAATCGATCCTGCCGCCACATATCACACCATACCATACTCTCTCTCCCCCTTCTCCCTCTTGACCCTCGGCCCCACTCCCACCAACGTCCGAGGAGCCCATCCGGCGCCCTTTGGTCCTCCACTGAACGTCCAGTGGATGCCTGTTTCTTTGTGGCGGGCCTTCTTCATCCATCCATCGATATCTGACTGGGTGTAGTGGCTGTGACCGTCCCCGACTTATCTCCGCACACACACTCTCTCACACACACACATACTCACACACACACACACTCTCTCTCTCTCTAAACAATCGCATTCATTTGGTCCCATTCCTCCACTTCGCTCTTCATTCTCTCATTAGAACTTCAAACATTCAGCCAGTAACACCTAGACAGAAGTACACACGATGTTGCTCTCGGTCGTCCGGACAGGCTGGCGCGGGGCACACTACCTCTGCTTGCTCGCTTTCCTCACATTCGCCTTCGATATCTCCAAGGACTGTGGACTCGACTACTCGCTCTGGCTGGTTTCATACTACACCAGCACCCTACTTCTCAAACGCGTCCTGCGTGGACCTCTCAGTGTCGTGGCATGTCTCCAAAGTTTCTCGTCCAATTTCTCTGTTGGATGCGAATTCGTTATGCATGGTGCTGATGTACAGTTTGCACTGCCTGCTTAGATAAACACATCCACATTGCTCGAACCCTTGGTGGTCGTCGGGTTGCTCATCTTGGCCGCTTTCAAAGCAACAAAGGGGGCAGCAGGACCGCACTGGATCTGGGAGAGTGCCATCAAA